>NC_057800.1:593601854-593602523 GCF_018294505.1 Triticum aestivum | reverse complement strand
GGGGCGACTCCAGGCAACGGGGCGGCGGTGGCGCGGTGGCAGTGCGGTGGCGGCGGCTAGCAGCATCGGCGGCGGCGGCAGGTGTTGGGGAACGTAGTAATTTCAAAAAAATTCCTACGCACACACAAGATCATGGTGATGCATAGCAACGAGAGGGGAGAGTGTGATCTACGTACCCTTGTAGACCGACAGCGGAAGCGTTAGCACAACGCGGTTGATGTAGTCGTACGTCTTCACGGCCCGACCGATCAAGCACCGAAACTATGGCACCTCCGAGTTTTAGCACACGTGCAGCTCGCTGACGATCCCCGGACTCCAATCCAGCAAAGTGTCGGGGAAGAGTTCCGTCAGCACGATGGCGTGGTGACGATCTTGATGTACTATCGTCGCAGGGCTTCGCCTAAGCACCGCTACAATATTATCGAGGATTATGGTGGAAGGGGGCACTGCACACGGCTGAGAATATGATCACGTGGATCAACTTGTGTGTCTAGGGGTGCCCCCTGCCCCCGTATATAAAGGATCAAGGGGAGGAGGCCGGCCGGCCCCTATGGCGCGCCAAGGAGGAGTCTGGGGAGGGAGAAGGAAAGGGGGGCGCCGCCCCCCTCTCCTAGTCCAATTCGGACCAGGGGGGAGGAGGCGCGTGGCCCACCTTTGGCTGCCCCTCTC
>NC_057800.1:593586271-593601610 GCF_018294505.1 Triticum aestivum | reverse complement strand
CGAAATCACCCGGAACACTTCCGGTGTCCGAATATAGCCGTCCAATATATCAATCTTTATGTCTCGAGCATTTTGAGAGTCCCCGTTATGTCCGTGATCACATCCGGGACTCCGAACTAACTTCGGTACATCAAAACTCATAAACTCATAATATAACTATCATCGAAACCTTAAGCGTGCGGACCCTACGGGTTCGAGAACAATGTAGACATGACCGAGACACGTCTCCGGTCAATAACCAATAGCGGAACCTGGATGCTCATATTGGCTCCTACATATTCTACGAAGATCTTTATCGGTCAGATCGCATAACAACATACGTTGTTCCCTTTGTCATCGGTATGTTACTTGCCCGAGATTCGATCGTCGGTATCTCAATACCTAGTTCAATCTCATTACCGGCAAGTCTCTTTACTCGTTCCGTAATACATCATCTCGCAACTAACTCATTAGTTGCAATGCTTGCAAAGCTTATGTGATGTGCATTGCCGAGAGGGCCCGGAGATACCTCTCCGACAATCGGAGTGACAAATTCTAATCTTGAAATACGCCAACCCAACATGTACCTTTGGAGACACCTGTAGAGTACCTTTATAATCACCCATTTACGTTGTGATGTTTGGTAGCACACAAAGTGTTCCTCCGGCAAACGGGAGTTGCATAATCTCATAGTCATAGGAACATGTATAAGTTATGAAGAAAGCAATAGCAACATACTAAACGATCGGGTGCTAAGCTAATGGAATGGGTCATGTCAATCAGATCATTCACCTAATGATGTGATCCCGTTAATCAAATAACAACTCTTTGTTCATGGTTAGGAAGCATAACCATCTTTGATTAACGAGCTAGTCAAGTAGAGGCATACTAGTGACACTTTGTTTGTCTATGTATTCACACATGTATTATGTTTCCAGTTAATACAATTCTAGCATGAATAATAAACATTTATCATGATATAAGGAAATAAATAATAACTTTATTATTGCCTCTAGGGCATATTTCCTTCAGTCTCCCACTTGCACTAGAGTCAATAATCTAGATTACACAGTAATGATTCTAACACCCATGGAGCCTTGATGCTGATCATGTTTTGCTCGTGGAAGAGGCTTAGTCAACGGGTCTGCAACATTCAGATCCGTATGTATCTTGCAAATCTCTATGTCTCCCACCTGGACTAGATCCTGGATGGAATTGAAGCGTCTCTTGATGTGCTTGGTTCTCTTGTGAAATCTGGATTCCTTTGCCAAGGCAATTGCACCAGTATTGTCACAAAAGATTTTCAGTGGACCCGATGCACTAGGTATGACACCTAGATCGGATATGAACTCCTTCATCCAGACTCCTTCATTTGCTGCTTCCGAAGCAGCTATGTACTCCGCTTCACATGTAGATCCCACCACAACACTTTGTTTAGAACTGCACCAACTGACAGCTCCACCTTTTAATGTAAACACGTATCCGGTTTGCGATTTAGAATCGTCCGGATCAGTGTCAAAACTTGCATCAATGTAACCTTTTACGATGAGCTCTTTGTCACCTCCATATATGAGAAACATATCCTTAGTCCTTTTCAGGTATTTCAGGATGTTCTTGACCCTTGTCCAGTGATCCACTCCTAGATCACTTTGGTACCTCCCTGCTAGACTTATAGCAAGGCACACATCAGGTCTGGTACACAGCATTGCATACATGATAGAGCCTATGGCTGAAGCATAGGGAATATCTTTCATTTTCTCTCTATCTTCTACAGTGGTCGGGCATTGAGTCTTACTCAACTTCACACCTTGTAACACAGGCAAGAACCCTTTCTTTGCTTGATCCATTTTGAACTTCTTCAAAACTTTGTCAAGGTATGTGCTTTGTGAAAGTCCAATTAAGCGTCTTGATCTATCTCTATAGATCTTAATGCCTAATATGTAAGCAGCTTCACCGAGGTCTTTCATTGAAAAACTCTTATTCAAGTATCCCTTTATGCTATCCAGAAATTCTATATCATTTCCAATTAGTAATATGTCATCCACATATAATATCAGAAATGCTACAGAGCTCCCACTCACTTTCTTGTAAATACAGGCTTCTCCAAAAGTCTGTATAAAACCAAATGCTTTGATCACACTATCAAAGCGTTTATTCCAACTCTGAGAGGCTTGCACCAGTCCATAAATGGATCGCTGGAGCTTGCACACTTTGTTAGCTCCCTTTGGATCGACAAAACCTTCTGGTTGCATCATATACAACTCTTCTTCCAGAAATCCATTCAGGAATGCAGTTTTGACATCCATCTGCCAAATTTCATAATCATAAAATGCGGCAATTGCTAACATGATTCGGACAGACTTAAGCATCGCTACGGGTGAGAAGGTCTCATCGTAGTCAATCCCTTGAACTTACCGAAAACCTTTTGCGACAAGTCGAGCTTTGTAGACAGTAATATTACTGTCAGCGTCAGTCTTCTTCTTGAAGATCCATTTATTCTCAATTGCTTGCCGATCATCGGGCAAGTCAACCAAAGTCCATACTTTGTTATCATACATGGATCCCATCTCAGATTTCATGGCTTCAAGCCATTTTGCGGAATCTGGGCTCACCATCGCTTCTTCATAGTTCGTAGGTTCATCATGATCTAGTAGCATGACTTCCAGAACAGGATTACCGTACCACTCTGGCGAGGATCTCACTCTGGTTGATCTACGAGGTTCAGTAGTATCTTGTTCTGAAGTTTCATGATCATCATCATTAGCTTCCTCACTAACCGGTGTAGGTGTCACAGAAACAGGTTTTTTGATGTACTACTTTCCAATAAGGGAGTAGGTACAGTTACCTCGTCAAGTTCTACTTTCCTCCCACTCACTTATTTCGAGAGAAACTCCTTCTCCAGAAAGTTTCCGAATTTAGCAACAAAAGTCTTGCCTTCAGATCTGTGATAGAAGGTGTATCCAATAGTTTCCTTTGGATATCCTATGAAGACACATTTCTCCAATTTGGGTTCGAGCTTATCAGGTTGAAGCTTTTTCACATAAGCATCGCAGCCCCAAACTTTCAGAAACGACAACTTTGGTTTCTTGCCAAACCACAGTTCATAAGGCGTCGTCTCAACGGATTTTGATGGTGCCCTATTTAACGTGAATGCGGCCGTCTCTAGAGCGTATCCCCAAAACGATAGCGGTAAATCAGTAAGAGACATCATAGATCGCACCATATCTAGTAAAGTACGATTACAACGTTCGGACACACCATTACACTGTGGTGTTCCGGGTGGCGTGAGTTGCAAAACTATTCCACAATTTTTCAAATGTACACCAAACTCGTAACTCAAATATTCTCCTCCATGATCAGATCGTAGGAATTTTATTTTCTTGTTACGATGATTTTCAACTTCACTCTGAAATTCTTTGAACTTTTCAAATGTTTCAAACTTGTGTTTCATTAAGTAGATATACCCGTATCTGCTTAAGTCATCTCTGAAGGTGAGAAAATAACGATATCCGCCACGAGCCTCAACGTTCATTGGACCACATACATCTGTATGTATGATTTCCAACAAATATGTTGCTCTCTCCATAGTACCGGAGAACGGTGTTTTTGTCATCTTACCCATAAGGCACGGTTCGCAAGTACCAAGTGATTCATCATCAAGTGGTTCCAAAACCCCATCAGTATGGAGTTTCTTCATGCGCTTTATACCGATATGACCCAAACGGCAGTGCCACAAATAAGTTGCACTATCATTATAAACTCTGCATATTTTGGCTTCAACACTATGAATATGTGTGTCACTACTATCGAGATTCAATAAAAATAGACCACTCTTTAAGGGTGCATGACCATAAAAGATATTACTCATATAAATAGAACAACCATTATTCTCAGATTTAAATGAATAACCGTCTCGCATCAAACGAGATCCAGATATAATGTTCATGCTTAACGCTGGCACCAAATAACAATTATTTAGGTCTAATATTAATCCCGAAGGTAGATGTAGAGGTAGCGTGCCGACTGCGATCACATCGACTTTGGAACCGTTTCCCACGCGCATCGTCACCTTGTCCTTAGCCAATCTTCGCTTAATCCGTAGTCCCTGTTTCGAGTTGCAAATATTAGCAACAGAACCAGTATCAAATACCCAGGTGCTACTGCGAGCATTAGTAAGGTACACATCAATAACATGTATATCACATATACCTTTGTTCACCTTGCCATCCTTCTTATCCGCCAAATACTTGGGGCAGTTCCGCTTCCAGTGACCAGTCTGCTTGTAGTAGAAGCACTCAGTTTCAGGCTTAGGTCCAGGTTTGGGTTTCTTCTCTTGAGTAGCAACTTGCTTGCTATTCTTTTTGAAGTTCCCCTTCTTCTTCCCTTTGCCCTTTTTCTTGAAACTAGTGGTCTTGTTGACCATCAACACTTGATGCTCCTTCTTGATTTCTACCTCCGCAGCTTTCAGCATTGCGAAGAGCTCGGGAATAGTCTTATTCATCCCTTGCATATTATAGTTCATCACGAAGCTCTTGTAGCTTGGTGGCAGTGATTGGAGAATTCTATCAATGACGCAATCATCTGGAAGATTAACTCCCAATTGAATCAAGTGATTATTATAGCCAGACATTTTGAGTATATGCTCACTGACAGAACTGTTCTCCTCCATCTTGCAGCTATAGAACTTATTGGAGACTTCATATCTCTCAATCCGGGCATTTGCTTGAAATATTAACTTCAACTCCTGGAACATCTCATATGCTCCATGACATTCAAAACGTCGTTGAAGTCCCGATTCTAAGCCATAAAGCATGGCACATTGAACTATTGAGTAGTCATCAGCTTTGCTCTGCCAGACGTTCATAACATCTGGTGTTGCTCCAGCAGCAGGCCTGGCACCCAGCGATGCTTCCAGGACGTAATTATTCTGTGCAGCAATTAGGATAATCCTCAAGTTACGGACCCAGTCCGTCTAATTGCTACCATCATCTTTCAACTTTGCTTTCTCAAGGAACGCATTAAAATTCAACGGAACAACAGCACGAGCCATCTATCTACAATCAAGCATAAACAAGCAAGATACTATCAGGTACTAAGTTTCATGATAAATTTAGGTTCTATTAATTTACTTAGAGAATTCCCACTTAGATAGACATCCCTCTAATCCTCTAAGTGATTACGTGATCCAAATCAACTAAACCATGTCCGATCATCACGTGAGATGGAGTAGTTTCATTGGTGAACATCACTATGTTGATCATATCTACTATATGATTCACGCTCAACCTTTCGGTCTCCGTGTTCCGAGGCCATATCTGTATATGCTTGGCTCGTCAAGTATAACCTGATTATTCCGCGTGTGCAACTGTTTTGCACCCGTTGTATTTGAATGTAGAGCCTATCACACCCGATCATCACGTGGTGTCTCAGCACGAAGAACTTTCGCAACGGTGCATACTCAGGGAGAACACTTCTTGATAATTAGTGAGAGATCATCTTATAATGCTACTGTCAATCAAAGCAAGATAAGATGCATAAAAGATAAACATCACATGCAATCAATATAAGTGATATGATATGGCCATCATCATCTTGTGCTTGTGATCTCCATCTTCGAAGCACCATCGTGATCTCCATCGTCACCGGCACGACACCTTGATCTCCATCGTAGCATCGTTGTCGTCTCGCCAATCTTATGCTTCCACGACTATCGCTACCGCTTAGTGATAAAGTAAAGCATTACAGCGCGATTGCATTGCATCCAATAAAGCGACAACCATATGGCTCCTGCCAGTTGCCGATAACTCGGTTACAAAACATGATCATCTCATACAATAAAATTTAGCATCATGTCTTGACCATATCACATCACAACATGCCCTACAAAAACAAGTTAGACGTCCTCTACTTTGTTGTTGCAAGTTTTACGTGGCTGCTACGGGCTTAAGCAAGAACCAATCTTACCTACGCATCAAAACCACAACGATAGTTTGTCAAGTTGGTGCTGTTTTAACCTTCGCGAGGACCAGGCGTAGCCACACTCGGTTCAACTAAAGTTGGAGAAACTATCACCCGCAAGCCACCTATGTGCAAAGCACGTCGGGAGAACCGGTCTCGCGTAAGCGTACGCGTAATGTCGGTCCGGGCCGCTTCGTCCAACAATACCGCCAAACCAAAGTATGACATGTTGGTAAGCAATATGACTTATATCGCCCACAACTCACTTGTGTTCTACTCGTGCATATAATATCAACATATAAAACCTAGGCTCGAATGCCACTGTTGGGGAACGTAGTAATTTCAAAAAAATTCCTACGCACACGCAAGATCATGGTGATGCATAGCAACGAGAGGGGAGAGTGTGATCTATGTACCCTTGTAGACCGACAACGGAAGCGTTAGCACAACGCGGTTGATGTAGTCGTACGTCTTCACGGCCCGACCGATCAAGCACCGAAACTACGGCACCTCCGAGTTTTAGCACACGTTCAGCTCGATGACGATCCCCGAACTCCGATCCAGCAAAGTGTCGGGGAAGAGTTCCGTCAGCACGATGGCGTGGTGACGATCTTGATGTACTATCGTCACAGGGCTTCGCCTAAGCACCGCTACAATATTATCGAGGATTATGGTGGAAGGGGGCACCGCACACGGCTGAGAATATGATCACGTGGATCAACTTGTGTGTCTAGGGGTGCCCCCTGCCCTCGTATATAAAGGATCAAGGGGAGGAGGCCGGCCGGCCCCTATGGCGCGCCAAGGAGGAGTCCTCCTCCTAGTAGGAGTAGGACTCCTACTAGGAGGGGGAAAGAAGTGGGGAGGGAGAAGGAAAGGGGGGCGCCGCCCCCCTCTCCTAGTCCAATTCGGACCAGGGGGGAGGAGGCGCGCGTCCCACCTTTGGCTGCCCCTCTCTCTCCACTAAGGCCCATATGGCCCATTACTTCTCCCGGGGGGGGGGGGGTTCCGGTAACCCTCCGGCTCTCCGGTTTTCTCCGAAATCACCCAAAACACTTCCGGTGTCCGAATATAGCCGTCCAATATATCAATCTTTATGTCTCGACCATTTCGAGACTCCTCGTCATGTCCGTGATCACATCCGGGACTCCGAACTAACTTCGGTACATCAAAACTCATAAACTCATAATATAACTGTCATCAAAACCTTAAGCGTGCGGACCCTACGGGTTCGAGAACAATGTAGACATGACCGAGACACGTCTCCGGTCAATAACCAATAGCGGAACCTGGATGCTCATATTGGCTCCTACATATTCTATGAAGATCTTTATCGGTCAGACCGCATAACAACATACGTTGTTCCCTTTGTCATCGGTATGTTACTTGCCCGAGATTCGATCGTCGGTATCTCAATACCTAGTTCGATCTCGTTACCGGCAAGTCCCTTTACTCGTTCCGTAATACATCATCTCGCAACTAACTCATTAGTTGCAATGCTTGCAAGGCTTATGTGATGTTCATTACCGAGAGGGCCCAGAGATACCTCTCCGACAATCGGAGTGACAAATCCTAATCTCGAAATACGCCAACCCAACATGTACCTTTGGAGACACCTGTAGAGTACCTTTATAATCACCCATTTACGTTGTGATGTTTGGTAGCACACAAAGTGTTCCTCCGGCAAACAGGAGTTGCATAATCTCATAGTCATAGGAACATGTATAAGTTATGAAGAAAGCAATAGCAACATACTAAACAATCGGGCGCTAAGCTAATGGAATGGGTCATGTCAATCAGATCATTCACCTAATGATGTGATCCCATTAATCAAATAACAACTCTTTGTTCATGGTTAGGAAACATAACCATCTTTGATTAACGAGCTAGTCAAGTAGAGGCATACTAGTGACACTCTGTTTATCTATGTATTCACACATGTATTATGTTTCCGGTTAATACAATTCTAGCATGAATAATAAACATTTATCATGATATAAGGAAATAAATAATAACTTTATTATTGCCTCTAGGGAATATTTCCTTCAGCAGGGCGGCGACGGCACGGCGGCGGCGCTAGGGGCGGCAGGGTCGGGCGCTAGGGTTTGGGGCGGCACGGGCTGGGCTCCCCGGCTTATAAAGGCCGGCCGGATGGAGTCCTGGCCAAATACGGCCCAAAGTCGGTTTCACGTTTTTTTAAATAATTACGCGCAGAAAAATAAATAAAAGAAATACTAAACGGACTCAAAAAATCTCGAAATAAATTTTCCCCGACTTCTAAAATCAAGCCGGTCTAGATGAACATTTATTTGGGTCCTAAATGCAATTTTGAAAAACGCGCATTTTTCCTAAATTCAAATAAAATAACAATAAAACTCCGAAATAAAATCTTATTTGATTTTATTATTAAATCCTTAATATTTCTTTATTTTGGGAAAGTAATTTTATTCCCTCTCCCATATTTTTATAATAGAAATAATTGAAAATAAAATAAATAAAATCAAATGATCCTATTTTCAAAATTTAAGAAAACTCAAATATGAAAATAACGAAGTCCCCAACTCTCTCCGAGGGTCCTTGAGTTGCGTAGAATTTCTAGGATCCAACCAAAAGCAAATAAAATATGATATGCAGTGATGATCTAATGTGGGATGTTACAAAGACGCTTCTCCGGTTAAGAACCAATAGTGGGACCCGGATGCCCATATTGGTTCCTACATATTCTACGAAGATTTTTGTCGGTCGAATCTTTATGACAACATACGTAGTTCCCTTTGTATGTCGGTATGTTACTTGTCCGAGATTCGATCATCGGTATCTCCATACCTAGTTCAATCTCGTTACCGGCAAGTCTCTTTACTCGTTCCGTAGTACATCATCTTGTAACTAACTCCTTAGTCACTTTGCTTGCAAGCTTCTTGTGATGATTTATTACTGAGAGGGCCCAGAGATACCTTTTCGTCATACGAAATGACAAATCCCAATCTTGATCCATGCCAATTCAACAAACAACTTCAGAGATACCTGTAGAGCATCTTTATGATTACCCAGTTACGAAGTGACGTTTGATACACACAAGGCATTCCTCCGAGGTCCAGGAGTTGCATGATCTCATGGTCGAAGGAACATGTATTTGACATTAGAAAAGCAGTAGCTATAAATTGAATGATCATATGCTATGCTAATTGATGGGTCTTGTCCATCACATCATTCTCCTAATGACGTGATCTCGTTATCAAACAACAACTCATGTCTATGGTCAGAAAATCTTAACCATCTTTGATCAACGAGCTAGTCAAGTAGAGGCTTACTAGGGAGTTGGTATTTGTTTATGTATTCACACATGTATTTAAGTTTCCGATCAATACAATTAGAGCATGAATAATATACCTTTTATCATGATTAAGGAAATATAATAATAACCACTTTATTGTTGCCTCTATGGCATATTTCCAACACTAGGGTCCATCTAACAATTTTTGAAAATCTCCAAGGGCCGATCTGAGTTATATGGCACTAGGTGTGGTGGGAAGTTTAGTCCCATATAGCTAGTTGGAGAGGAGTTGGACCTCCTTATAAAGGATTCTCTTCCACATGCTATTCGAGCCTGCGAGGAGAAGTGTTTGCCACGCGCTCCTCCTTCGGCGTCCGCCTCACCTCGTCACGATGGGTTACGGGAATGAGACGAGCTGAGCCCACACCTATGCACTTATTTTTGTTTGTTAGGAATGGAGAGTCTTTGACAGGAGGGCCACGATCCGAGACGTTGGATCATGGGCTATTACCAACTTGGACGTGGGTCCAACCACTAGTGCAGAACCGGGCAATAGCATCGGTTCGTAAGGCCCTTTAGTGCCGGTTTCGTAACCGGCGCTAAAGTGTAGGCACTAAAGCCCCCCCCCCCTTTAGTACCGGTTCAGCACGAACCGGTGCTAAAGGGAAACCACGTGGCACGAGCCAACTTTGGGGGCAGGGAGCCCTTTAGTACCGGTTTGTGTCACCAACCGGTATTAAAAGATTGGGGAAGTTTTGGGTTTATGATTTCTTTTTCATTTAATTTTGTGTTTTCCATTTAATTATTTTTCGTTTGCCGGTATTTTACGATACTACATATTGTACACATTATGCATATATATAAATAGAATTTCTAGTAGAACCGATCATAATATATATATATATATATCATCGAATGTCTCACAACCACCATTAATTAATTCACACATATATACACACATGTATATATATATATATATATATATATATATATACAATTTCTCCTAATTGGTGTCTTCAGAGCCAGTAGCATTAGCCTAGCTAATTGGTGCGTTCGGAGCATGATAACAATTGGAAGTGGTTCATGGGGGCGGTAGCGGGTAATAGTATTCTCCTTTGGGATCTATGACTTGGTCGAGCAAAAATCCCGCTATTTCCTCTTGAATTGCTTCTATGCGGTCCAGTGCTAGGAGCTTGTCCCACACCTCTTTGAACTGTTAAGAAGGAGATCAATATGCATGTGTATTAGTTGTGTGACTAGATATCGATAATGGTGTAAAAATTGTGAATAGTATTCTGACAATCGATATCGTACCCACTCCTGTCTTTGAGATTTGCTCCTTTCGGACGCCATCATGCGAATGTTCTCGCAAACGTAGTATGCACATAGATCATTCCCCGGCGCCTGCTTCAGGGCCTTTACGAGAATGGAATTTGATCAGATAATAATTAATCAAGCATGATAATTAAAGAGATGGCAGCTAGCTAGTACTACTTAATTACTTACCTTGGGTCGATACCATTTCAGATTTTGTTTCCATGGGTCTGGAGTGGCCCTGATGAACTTTGCCCAAGCCCTCAAAGAAAATCAATAAATAGGTTATTAAATAGTTGTTATCAGGAAATGACGAACTAATTAAATATGCCGAGATATAGTTAATAATGATTGAAGTTACCTGTTGACTATCCCCTTCACGATGGTGTAGTCACTTGCTTTCTTAAGTAGTGAGTCTAGTACTTCAACTGTTCCTTCATCAACTTTAATGATTAACAAGATCTAGTGAAATCTGCATGCACACATGTTTGCATTTCTTAATTAAGCGGGCATATGTAAGCAAAAAACATGTAGCTAGCTAGTAGGGAAAAACAGAATTTGTAGTACAAGACAGTGTGACTCACTGGAAGTTGTAAGGATGTAGTATATCTTCATTGTATTTGAGTTCCTTGAAGAACTGTAGCATGCTTTCCTCTACACTTTTTGCGTGATATGGATCTATTTTTCATGTGTATTCATTAATGGTATTTGGGTCAACGAACCCAATGCCATAGCATCCACCTTTTTTCATTTCATAAATCTTCATCCTGCATAATACCACAGAAAAGAATATAGTGAGGATAATTACAGGTGATGATTGATCAAAATGATCACTACAGCTAGCTTGAGACTTAAATTACAGAAAGAAATCACTTACAGACAATAGCAACTGACGATAGATTTGTCAAGTGTGTCTTTATTGTATAGCTGAAATAGTTCTGAATACTCAACGGTCACAGCTTTCTCATGGTAGTAATGCTCCTTGTTGACATTCACCATGAGGGACTCTCGATTGGAAATCTTGGTAATGTCCATGCACCATTGATGCAATTCATACATTCTCGTTGGGAGCTTATTGACCTCCTCTGGCTCGACCAAAGGTTGGCCCCGGGCATATTTCCGTTTTATTTCCTCCTCTCTAGTCGGAGACATGGTCTCGATATCGAGGAGTTGTCCAACAGTGATCCCGATCGATTCAGCTTGCGCAATATGCTCCTCGGTTATTACCACATCGCCCACCCCAGGAACGTTAAAGGTTTGCCCACAATAATATTGGGTGCGCCTACTCTCATGTGTTGTTGGCACAACAAGCGGGGGGATTGATTGCGCCGCCTGTTCTCCCAGCTGGGGAACGGTTTTACCGCTCCTTTTGCCAGCTGATTTGCTCGAGCTCGAGCTCGCCTCTTTCTATAGACGTGCTCGATTTAACTTCTTGATGTGGCGCTCATAGTCTGTGTCAACAGGCTTGGGAGCTCGTGCTCTAGCCATACGAATGAAGTGGTCAATCTTTTCCACAGGCACTTTCTCCCTTGGCGGCGGTGGCGGTTTCGGTGCAAAATGGGCTTCCACCTCGGCCTCCGATATGGCTACATTTTCCTCCTCTGACTTGTCATAAGGCCTCTGCGGAAGAGGCGCGAGGCTTGGACCATATTGAAATCGCTTGCATCCGCCTGTACCTCCAGTACTACCTCGACTTGTACCGCTACTCACCATAGCTGAGGCGGCTCTCTTCCGTGATTGCTGAGGCGGCGAAGACGGCTGACATGGCTGAGTTGGAGGAGGAGGAGTGGCCTGAAGCTGTGCCGGACTTGGAGGAGGAGTGGCCTGAAGTTGTGCCGGACTTGGAGGAGGAGTGGCCTGACGCTTTGCCGGACTTGGAGGAGGAGTAGTGGCCTGAAGCTGTGCCGGACTTGGAGGAGGAGTGGCCTGACGCATCGGTGGACTTGGAGGAGCGGGAGTCTGCTGACTCGGTGGCGGACTGCGACGAGGAGTCGGATGACGCGGTGTCGGTGGCCTTCGAAAGATGATGCAATCCGTTCTCCATAGGATGATACGATTGTTGGCCTCTCCTAGTGTGTGCTCATCGTCACCTCCAGGAATGTCAAGCTCTAGCCCCGAATATTGGTCCACCACCTCATCAACCAAGACACGAGCATAGCTCGCTGGAATCGGGTTGCAATGGAAGGTTGCCTCGGGGGGATTTGTAAATGCAAGGGCGTCCGCCACCTTCATGGATATGTTCTTCATTTTGAAGTGTAGCTCGCAATTAGTGTTCTCCATGATGTCATCCACTGGGTAGCTATCCAGCAATGCGTCGCCCGGGGCGGAACCCACGCTACTTCTTGGCATGGATGGGACGGTGCTATCCAATGGTGGATCATCCGCTAGCTGCTGAGACCCCCTTTGCTGGCTAAGTGAGTCGATATGCTCCTGCTGCCGCTGGAATTTGACTGCCAAGTCCGCGTGCGCTGATTCTAGGCCTTGAAGGCGTTCATAGTCTAGCTTCCTCTGCTCCTCCTCCATCTTCCTCTTCTTCTCCTCCGCAATCTTCTTTCTCGCATGGGTTCTGTAGTCGGCGTTCCAGTCCGAAAACCCCTCATACCACGGAATAGCACCCATGCCTCGTGTTCTTCTCGGGTGTTCAGGATTTCCCAGGGAACGCGTAAGCTCGTCGTTCTCTCTGTTGGGTTCGAACAACCCGGATCGAGCCTCTTCTATTGCAACAAGTAGCTTATCTTCGGCTCCGTCCAGACATGCCTTCTTCGAAACTTTGCCTGTCTTCAGGTCCAACTCCCCCCATGCGCATAGAACCAAGTCCTGCACCTGGGGGCCAGCTCAATGTTTCTGGAGTGACACCTGCATCCAGCATATCTTTCTCAGACTTATCCCACTTAGGCATTCCCACCGTATAGCCACCTGGCCCCAGCTTATGGAACTTATCCTTTTGCGGCATTGGCCTTGTTTATTCTCGGTCATTCCTTAGATAATTCCGAATCCTTGAATTTCACGAAATCATCCCAATGAGCACTTTGGTTCTCTAGTGTTCCCTCAAATACTGGAGTCTTCCTTCCTCCATTGACGTACTTGGCCCATTCACGAATCTTGTGGTTCTTGAATGCAACCGCCATCTTCCTAAGAGCAGCGTCCTTGACTTTCTCCACATCTGCATCTGTGAAATGATCTGGTAGGGTGAAATGTTCCATGAGCGTTTCCCAAAGCAAATGTTTTGTCTATCATCGACAAAAGTAACTCTTGGACGTGGCTTTGCTGGCTCTCTCCATTCTTGAAGGGAGATCGAGAGTTGATCCTTCACAAGAACTCCGCACTGATGAACGAACTTGTCCGCAATCTTCTTAGGCGCGAATGGTTAGCCATTAGGTCTGATTGCCTCGATATTGTACTTTACGCCCTCCTTCAACTTTTTGTTCGGGCCTCGTTTCGTCCTGTTGCCTGAAGATTTGCTCGATCCGGATGGCTGAAATAAGAAAGATCGATTCGTTAATATATCTTCAAGTCATTTAAAACATGTGATGATCACCAGATGCCTGCTTATATAAATATATATACCTCACCGGTATTTGTTGTTTCAAGATCAACATTTTCTTCGTCATGTTCATAGTTCATGACTTCATCAATTTGGTCGTCACGATCGAATATCATACCAACCTCCCTGGTGTTGTTTAGATATTCCAAGCCGTCATAATCTTCTTCATTCTGATCATCATCTGGCCCGCAAGGATTGTGTATGATATTGAACAGGGCCTCTTCTCCCTCTTTGCCGGTATTGTCCGCCATAGGTTTTGTTTAACTAATCCAAAAGAAATATATTCAAATTACAATGCATGGATGCACTCAATTAATAAGGAAAAACTGAATCAATCATAGTACATAATAAGCATCATCGAATATAATCTCGAATATGTCGTCTCGAATAATAGATATAATCTCGAATACATCATCCCGAATAATAGATATAATCTCGAATACATCGTCTTGAATAATATATAATCTCGAATACATCGTCTCAAATATTATATATCGAATACATCACTGGCTAGGTAGCTAATAAAGATCGAATACTACAGAAGAATCTAGGACACTCGCGGTTAATGCGGCGCGGGCGATGGACACCCAAAGAGAAGGAACCCTCACAGGATCATAGCTGAAGTGAGATCCCTGAAGAAACTGCCATGTATTGGAGAACCTGCCGCCCTCTAACGCAACCATGTAGCGATGGATGTGCTCGTCCTCCTCCCTGACACGGCGACGTGCAACCTCCGGCGGGGCCGACTCCCTCTGCACTGAAACTGGCCCACGCGAACGCCACCAAATGAGATCAGGGTCGATGACGGGACCCGGGGCCGGGTTCCTCATCAAGCGGTGCGCCCCTCCAGGCAGCACCTCCCAGTGCCAGCCCGGCGGAGCCTAGTCCCGGACATGGGTCAGCCGGACATCATCGCGGATGGGTCGACGGCGAGGATGCGGGCCGGGCATCGTCGAGAACAAATACTAGCTATATGCCCGCAAAAAGTAACATTTTTTCAATGATTGGATTTTGATAACTAAAATTTCTAACATTTCTATATAACTAACATTCATATAACATTTCTAACAATGCTATATAACTAACGTTTCTATAACATTTCTAATATTTCTATAACTAAAAAATAGAAAAAAAATTATAACATTTCTATATATATAACTAACATTTGTATAACATTTCTAATATTTCTATAACTAAAAAAGAAAAATTTCTAACCTTTTTATAACTATTTCTATAACTAAAAAACAGAAAACTTTCTAACACTTCTAACTTT
>NC_057800.1:593540502-593585882 GCF_018294505.1 Triticum aestivum | reverse complement strand
AACGACGGGGATGGGGCGGCGACGGGGGCGACGACGAGGGATATGGAGACGGGGGCGGTGGGCGACGGGGCAGAGGAGAAGAAGCAGATGAGAAACTGAAATTTTTGAAGCGTTTAGTTATATAGGATGGACCTTTAGTACTGGTTGGAGCCACCAACTGGTACTAAAGGCCTGTTTTGGCCAGGCCAAGCGGCGGGAAGCGCACCCCCTTTAGTACCGGGTGGTGGCTCCAACGGGTACTAAAGGCCCCCCCCCCCTTTAGTACTGGTTGGTGCCACCACCCGGTACTAAAGAGGTGCGCTGGCGCAGGTGCGGTGCGGCAAGTTTAGTCCCACCTCGCTAGCCGAGGGGCGTCCGCACTGGTTTATAACCCCCCGTGCGGTAGCTCTCTCGAGCTTCTCTCCAAAGCAGGCCTACTGGGCCTACATGTTTTGTGCTGCCCTATGGGCCAACTGGGCCTTTGCGGGCCTGCATCCTGGCCCAACAACAGGTTGGGTTTCTAGTCGTATGCAGGCCGCTCTGGCCCAGTAGGCGGATTTTTTTAGTTTTTTTGCATTATTTATTTTTGAGTTGTTTTTTTGTGTATTTAGAGTTTCTTTGTGAATATTTTTGCTTTAGGTACAAAAAATTACAAACTTTCTATTAGTGCCCGTAGTTTTGAAATTTGAATAGTTTAAATTTTGAATTATTTGAAATTAGTGTGAATCACTAGTTTGCGAATAAGTTAACTCTAAAAATCAGTAAAGGCATGAAAGAATTTGTTTGCACATAAAATTTCTTCGTATTTCGAATGCCAAAACACATAACTACCCTAACTATTATAGAGATTCCCTCCTGGGTGTGAAACATAGAAGAAAGTGATGATAGTGAAGCCGATCACATCCTAGATCTTTGGGTGTGAAACTTTTTCTTCGCGTGTGTCCCTTTGCGCTGTAACCATGGAAAACCTTCATCATTTAACGGGATGCTCGGGTCAATATTCACTGTGAATGGAGCAATTTCATCAAACTTTTCATAATCTTCTGACATGTCTGTCTTGTCATCCACTCCCACGATGTTTCTCTTCCCAGAAAGAACTATGTGCCGCTTTGGTCATCGTACGATGCATTCGCTTCCTTATCTTTTCTTTTTCTTGGCTTGGTAGACATGTCCTTCATATAGAAAACCTGTGCCACATCATTGGCTAGGACGAATGGTTCGTCTGCATACGCAAGATTGTTGAGATCCACTGTTGTCATTCCGTACTGCGGGTCTTCCGTTACCCCGCCTCGTGTCATATTGACCCATTTGCACCGAAACAAAGGGACCTTCAAACCACGTCGATAGTCAAGTTCCCATATGTTCTGTATATAACCATAATATGTTTCCTTTCCCGTCTTAGTTTCTGCATCAAAGTGGACACCACTGTTTTGGTTGGTGCTCTTCTTATCTTGGGCGATCGTGTAAAATGTATTACCATTTATCTCGTACCCTTTGAAAGTCATTATATTTAAAGATGGTAACTGGGACAACAAGTACATGTCATCTTTAATAGAGGTGTCATGCATGGTACGTGTCTGCAACCAGCTGGCGAAACTCCTGGTTTGTTCGCGTGTAATCCAGTCATCAGACCGCTCCGGGTGTTTGGAGCATAGCAAATTCTTGTGTTCATCCATATACGGAGCCATCAAGGCGGAATTCTGTAGAACTGTGTAGTGTGCTTCAGTGAGAGAATGTCTATCCATACATATTATTTGTTCCCCTCCTAACGTGCCTTTTCCATCCAGTCTGCCCTTATGCCGTGATTCAGGAACACCAATCGGCTTAAGGTCAGGAATAAAGTCAATACAAAACTCAATGACCTCCTCATTTTCATGGCCCTTGGAGATGCTTCCTTCTGGCCTAGCACGGTTATGAACATATTTCTTTAAGACTCCCATGAACGTCTCAAAGGGGAACATATTGTGTAGAAATACAGGACCCAAAATGTTAATCTCTTCGCATAGGTGAACTAGGACGTGTGTGATGATGTTGAAGAAGGATGATGGGAACACCAACTCGAAACTCATAAGACATTGCACCAAATCATTCTCTAACCTTGGTATGATTTCTGGATCGATTACCTTCTGAGAGATTGCATTGAGAAATGCACATAGCTTCACAATGGCTAATCGAATGTTTTCCGGTAGAAGCCCCCTCAATGCAACTGGAAGCAGTTGCGTCATAATCACGTGGCAGTCATGAGACTTTAGGTTTTGGAACTTTTTCTCTGCCATGTTTATTATTCCCTTTATATTCGACGAGAAGCCAGACGGTACCTTAATACTAAGCAGGCATTCAAAGAAGATTTCCTTCTCTTCTTTGGTAAGAGCGTAGCTTGCATGACCCTGATGTATGCCATCTTTTCCGTGCATACGTTGCTGGTCCTCCCGTGCCTCAGGTGTATCTTTTGTCTTCCCATACACGCCCAAGAGGCCAAGCAGGGTCACACAAAGATTCTTCGTCACGTGCATCACGTTGATTGCGGAGCGGACCTCTAGGTCTTTCCAATAGGGCAGGTCTCAAAATATAGATTTCTTCTTCTACATGGGTGCGCGTCCGTCAGCATCATTCGGAACAGGTTGTCCACCAGGACCCTTTCCAAAGACCACCTTCAAATCTTTAACCATATCATGTACATCAGCACCAGTACGGTGGCGAGGCTTCGTCCGGTGATCCGCCTCACCTTTGAAATGCTTGCCTTTCTTTCTTATGGGATGCCTGCTCGGAAGAAATCGACGATGTCCCAGGTACACATTCTTCTTACAATTAGCCAAATATATACTGTCGGTATCGTCCAAACAATGCGTGCATGCGTGGTATCCCTTGTTTGTCTGTCCTGAAAGGTTACTGAGAGCAGGCCAATCATTGATGGTCACGAACAGCAACGCCTTTAGGTCAAATTCTTCCCCCATGTGCTCATCCCACGCACGTACACATGTTCCATTCCACAGTTGTAAGAGTTCTTCAACTAATAGCCTTAGGTACACATCAATGTCGTTGCCGGGTTGCTTAGGGCCTTGGATGAGCACTAGCATCATAATGAACTTTCGCTTCATGCACAACCAAGGAGGAAGGTTATACAAACATAGAGTCATAGGCCAGGTGCTATGGTTGCTGCTCTGCTCCCCAAAAGGATTAATGCCATCTGCGCTTAGACCAAACCATACGTTCCTTGCGTCATCTGCAAACTCCTTCCCGTACTTTCTTTCGATTTTTCTCCACTACGACCCGTCAGCGGGTACTCTCAACTTTCCATCTTTTTTACGGTCTTCTCTATGCCATCGCATCGCCTTGGCATGCTCTTTGTTTTGGAACAAACGTTTCAACCGTGGTATTATAGGAGCATACCACATCACCTTGGCAGGAATCTTCTTTCTGGGGCGCTCGCCCTCGACATCACCAGGGTCATCGCGGCTGATCTTATAGCGCAATGCACCACATACCGGGCAAGCGTTCAAATCCTCGCACTCACCATGGTAGAGGATGCAATCATTAGGGCATGCATGTATCTTCTGCACCTCTAACCCTAGAGGGCAGACAGCCTTCTTTGCTTCGTACGTACTCTAGGGCAATTTGTTGTCCTTTGGAAGCATATCCTTTATCATTATCAGCAACTTTCCAAATCCCTTGTCAGATACACCATTCTCTGTCTTCCATTGCAGCAATTCCAGTATGGTGTCCAGCTTTTTCTTGTCACCTACGCAATTCGGGTACAACAATTTTTTGTGATCCTCTAACATGCGCTGCAACTTCTTCTTCTCCAAATTACTTGCGCAGTTTCTCTTTGCATCGGCAATGGCCCGACCTAGATCATCAACGGGCTCATCCGATGCCTCTTCTTCAGCTTCTTACCGCATTGCCGGCTCAGCTTCTTCCCGCATTACCGGCTCAGCTTCTTCCCTCATTGTTGTATCATCGTATTCAGGGAACCCATGGCCAGGATAGCTGTCGTTGTCCTCTTCTTCTTCATTGTCTTCCATCATAACCCCTCTTTCTCCATGCTTCGTCCAAACATTATAGTGGGGCATGAAACCGGACTCAAACAGGTGGACGTGAATGGTTCTTGACGTAGAGTAATTGTGACCATTCTTACAGCCAGCACATGGACAAGGCATAAAACCATCCGCTCGCTTGTTTGCCTCAGCCGCAAGCAGAAAAGTACGCACGCCATTAATGAACTCGGGAGAGCATCGGTCATCGTACATCCATTGCCGGCTCATCTTCAATACACAGCACCGAAAACATTAAATTAATACAATACATAAAGTTCATACATAAAGATCATACAACACTTAAATGCAACAAACAAATAACTCTCTAGCTAAAGAATTTAAATGCAACAACAAATGCGATCAAGATCGCAACTAAGGTAACAATTGATCCAACACCATAATGATACCAAGCCTCACTATGAATGGCATATTTTCTAATCTTTCTAATCTTCAAGCGCATTTTCTCCATCTTAATCTTGTGATCACCGACGACATCGGCAACATGCAACTCCAATTCCATCTTCTCCCCCTCAATTCTTTTCAATTTTTCCTTCAAATCCTCGTTTTCTCTTTCAACTAAATTTAACCTCTCGACAATATGGTCGGTTGGAATTTCCGGTTCAACTACCTCCTACATACAAATATCTATGTCAACTTGATGGGCATAATTTGTCATAAATACGAAATGCAATGAATAGTTTTAAAAGAGAATATACCACATCCGAATCATAACCCGGACGAGGGCCGACGGGGATGGATATGAAAACCATGGCACTATGTATAACAAACAATGTATGGGTAAGATAGTTATACGAGGAACTATATATCCAAATCACACAAACATCAATTTTTTATATAAAACATTCATGAAAAAGAGGCTCACCACAAGGTGGTGCCGGCGACGGGACGTTGCGGGCGATCGACGGTGGTTACGACAGAGATTTAGAAGGCACTAAGTAAAGCACACCTACATATGCAAACTAAGTGTTATTTTTGACCTCAAATTGCATATAAATCAAATACTAGCACATATATATAATTCCCCCAAATTACTAAACTCAAAAATCAATCACTATATAAAGCATTGCACGAGCTAATCTAGCAATGAGAGATGAAAGGATAAAGTTGTTAACCTTTGTGATCATTTGAATGGATGGGGGCCTTTAAATCTTGAAAAAAATTGGGCAAAATGTGTGATGAGCTTGAGAGGAAGAGGGAAAAGAACAGAGAGGAGAGGGGAAAGGGGAAGAACAGAGCGAGCTCGGGTGGAGGAAGGGTCTATGTAGGACGACCTTTAGTAGCGGTTCGTGATATGACCCGGTACTAAAGGTGCTGGAGGGCCCCCGGACTGACAACATCCTGCCACCACTCACTTTAGTACCGGTTCGTGGCACGAACCGGTGCTAAAGGTTCGCCACGAACCGGTACTAATGAGAGCGGCCCGGCTAGCCGTTGGAACCGGCACTAATGTACACATTAGTGCCGGCTCAAATTCAAACCGGCACTAATGTGCTTCACGTTTGACCCTTTTTCTACTAGTGAACCCACGTCTCTCCACGCTGCTGCCGCCGCCGGTGATCCCATCCCGTTCAGCGTGTACACGGTTGACGAAAGAGCAGGCCTCCGAAATCCCGCCTCTCTAGATCATGTACATGAGAGGGATGATTAAGTTTTTGGGGAGCGTCTCATACGCAACTGCTCGCCGCCGTTCGTCCGCTTCCTCTACTTCATCCGCGTCCACGGCGTCGTCATCATGTCCATCAATGCCGAGGGAGCCGCCGCCGAGAAGGCTGCCGCTCACCAGAAGGAGGCTGTCGCCACTGCCGCTGCTACGGCCAACTGGCCAACTAGAGGGTATAGCATGATTATCCCGCTCCAGTATGTCATTCTATGTGCATAGATGTTTCTACTATATGCGTAGTAAGCGCTTATTTAGATCGCAATCAGTATGTCGTTAATACTTTCATGCCATAATCACGATTATTTTTTGATTAAATTAATCAAAAAATTACCTATTTACTCTATTTTCTCAACACAAAAGTCCTCAACATGAAAATTCTTGATATTATCGAAGCGAACAACTTTGCCTTTTGTATTATCTCAATCCAAAGTGGCATACAACCTCAAAACCGATGCATGGTCAGAGACAGAAATTGAAAAGTCAAGTTGGAAATTCCGACTTAAATGTCCGACCCAATGTCCGACTTTAGTGGATTCTCT
This sequence comes from Triticum aestivum, assembly GCF_018294505.1. Classification (NCBI taxonomy): domain Eukaryota; kingdom Viridiplantae; phylum Streptophyta; class Magnoliopsida; order Poales; family Poaceae; genus Triticum; species Triticum aestivum. Next base: position 593,579,649 of record NC_057800.1, on the reverse strand, counting down.
GTTTCAACTATTTCATCCCAACATGTCCTATTTCTTTGCGGATTTTCTGTCCGAGTTAGTCTAGGTTTTGACCTGTTGAACAGGTTTTTGAGTCTTTTTCTTTGTACGGAAAGTCCATCTGTCACATATATAAATGAGAGACCACGACCAATTAAACACCACATAATTGACAAATAAATTTATCATTTTTACCTTCACTTTTATCTATCTTATTTTCTTTTTTCCCGTTCTTCGTTTTTTAAAGAACTTCCTCGTTCTCCATGTTCACTTATAGCGAATCTCAAGGCCCTAGGACGATCGGGTCGACCTGGATAGCCCATAACCGTCTCGTGCCGTCCCTCCCAGCATATGTGACGTTTTGGATGCTCAAAAGACCCCACCGACTTGTCTTAGGTATCATGCTCCCGACTAGTTCCCTGTGGCGACATGGCATGGTTATAGGCACACGGTGACACGTTCATGTCGGAACGCAAATATACTCCGGATCTGTCCACTAAATGGTGAGGTTGTGTCGCAAGCTGAGGCAGACATCTCCTAAGCTTTACTGAAGCAGATCGCCGAAACGGAGGGAGTTGACAACGGTCTCCCACTCCCAGTCGAAGCTACCATCGAGAAATTCCCCGACAGAAGAAGCACCAAGTTCCACCTCCGACGAGTAGGACGAGGACGACGGTGACAACCATCCCCGCGACGTGTCACCGGGCGCCTCGCCGTGACGGCGTGCGCCGTGCTCGGCTGGGAGCGACGGCAGCAGAAGCGAGCCCCTGTTCCAGTCGACGGCACCAACGGCTCCACGAGCGTTTGAGCCGGAGTCGACGACGGTAGGAGGCACCGTCGCCGCCCCTTGCTGGCACGCGTCGCCAAAGCCCGCTCCGCAGGTGTGCTCGCCGTAGTAGGCGATCACGAACGCCGCGGGCTCCTCCTGCGACCGCTGCACCCGCCGGGTCGCGGCGCAGCCCTCGCCGCTGAACGCGCAGCGGTAGTAGAGCCTGCATGCAACAAAATAGCGTCAGGATATGCTCTGATCGACCATTAGGGGCATTTCTTTCAACTGTACGTACCTCGGGTGGTTGCTTCCGTTGATGTCCTTTTGCCCGTACTTCCTCCACACGAACCCGTCCGCCGTCGTGTGCGCCTGGACCTCTATGTGCGCCTCCGCAGCACGTACCCTGCGAAATCGACGGCAACCTGTCAAACCCTCATGCTCGTGCAAAGGGTGGAGGAAATCTTTCATTTGAACTATCGCACCTTCTTTTGGACGGCATGGCGGCCGAGGGAAGATGGCAGGATGTGGCGCTAGGGTCCGTCATCTTCCTCTTTTTATCGGTGGCGCCCGCGCTCACCGCGGCGATCACCCGGTCGCTGCAGCGGAGGATCTCCGCGGCGAGCGCCTGGTGCTCGGCCCGCACGGGCGGGGACGCTGCTCGGAGCAGCTCCCCGAGGTGCGCCGCGGACTGTTGCCCCATGGTCATCAGCTCCAGCACCACGGCTGTCGGGGTGGCCAGCGCCATGGCGAGAGTCTCTCTGCTCTGCTAGCTCGAACTTCGCACTAGAAAAGGACAGTACGTGCACCAACTTTTTTTGGCTTTTGGGTGTCTGAGCTTGTGAGTGCGAATGAATCAGCGGGTCGTGCCGGATCGTGCTTTATACCAGAAACCTAGGACGAGGGAACCAACGGGGAAGGGGCATGGAAGGCGGCCGAGCGACCTACGCGACAGCTAAGTCCACTCTCGGAGCTCAACCCTTCCTTTCCCTTTGCAGCCGATCGAAGAGAAAGTGAGGCCAAGAGATAAGGGCATCTCCAACACTCACCCCCAAAATTTCCTCCAATATTCATCAGCCGACGGGACCGGTCCGCGAACGTAGAAGCAGAGCCGGACATCTAACACTATCCGCGTACATTTAAAAAACTGTTTAAACAAATCGCATGAACTTCATTCAAACTGGATTAAGGTAAAACTAGTCTACGGCCGGCGCCGGCGGATATCTATTCCCACGACAAGGATACCCTTGACTAGTCTACGGTCGGTCACGGCAGATCTCTATTGTTTTCCCCATGTCCGGACTGTCATGAGCCCCAAAGATAAGTGCTTCAGCGCAAAGGGCCTCCGCTTCCCAATGTTCGGCAGCGGCGCTCATCGGAGTGGCACCGAAGGAATATGCTTCAGCTGCAGGGCACCCTTCCCCACTAGTTGAAGCATATTCCTCCAGTTGTGTACGCCGGCGACGCCCCGGTAGTGACATTCATGGGACACAAGCGGTGGCCTCTCCTGTTCTACTTTTTTTCCGATGATGGCGGCGGGAGCGGACGTGCTGGCCGCCGCCTCGTCGATCTTCGCAAAGCAGGCAGGGCACTGTTCCGCAAATGTTGATGGCGGATGGCACGTCCGCGGGCATGGAGGAGCAGTATGACACGACCTCGTCCACAACAGCAATGTTGTCTGTGTCGCCGTGCTCCCCCGCGTGCCGGCCTAGAGCAAGTCACCACTCCTCGGCGAGCTGGCTTGGAGCAGTTGCTAAACCACGTGCCGCTTTGGAGCTTCCGCCATCGCGAGCTGGCCTGCACGGCCTAGAGCGTCGAGGGAGGTGGAACAAAGAGCATCCTGACTCGTTTCCAGTGGGCACAACAACCACCCAGCCAACTTTTATGCCGGGGAACTCATATTCTTGCTTGCCGAATGCTGTGGAGAGTGCGGAGAAAAAGGTGCAAGGAGGAGATGGGAGCGAAGGTGTGGTGCGACTTTCTTAAATAGCGGACGGACTTGGAGCCAACCGACATTATGTTTAGTGACGGCCGGCTCGCGAACGGACGTGTGGCTGAAGTAGATTTGTCAGCACATGGGTGAGTTTAATGGAGGGAGATGGACAATTTGTAGCCGTTTGAATGCGGCGAGGAGGCGTGTTCAGCTGGGCGGGCAGCAGACAGTGCTCTCTCGGCCTACGCGCCGCTTCAATGTCAGCAGTGAGAGGTCGCATCAGTTCAGCGCCAGCGTCAATGTGGAGGGCTGTTCTACAACGGCATGAGTGCGGGTAGGCGGCGCCGGGCGGGAACGCACGCAAGCGCGGGTGGTTTTTTTGGGTGGGCCAGGCCACCAGGGTAGTCGGGAGCGGTTGTGAGAGTGGTCTGGATGCCCTCCCTTTGTCTCCGTTTTGTGGGAAAAAGCATGTCAGGACCGACCAGCGCACATGTGTAGGATCGTGTTGGATGGCAAAACACGTCCGGACCGTCTGATCTGGATGGTTGTGGATGGTTTAAGGGTCGGCGTTGGAGATGCCCTAACATGCTAAGGATAGAGCCAAGAGATAACAGGCTCAAAAACGCCAAAAGAGTTTTTTTTAACACAGTACAATCGAAGTCACTCACATACACGAGCATATACTCATCTCTATGAACGCACACACACACATCCTACCCCTATGAGCACCTCCAAGAGACTGAGTCAGCATAAAAGCATTTACAGCTGAACTTGGCAAATCCAGCCCCTCAAACATCCGCGGATGCGACCGAGCGCATCCGCGGGCACTGACGAGGCACTCCTCAGATAACTCTCTCTGCATCCAAACACCTCATATATGAAACTCCGCCTCCATCTCAGCTTCCACCTCGTCCTAGAGCGTGTCGGTCTCCGCCTTTTCTTTTCGGAGGAAGTGCCAGTTGGACTCCACGTATACCTCATCCTGGATGGACTCCAGAATGGCTGTCTGCTCTGGCATCTCCGCCGCTTGAGCGACGGTGAACTCCGCCCTGCTGAAGCCCGCAACTAATGCCGGCTCCTCCTCTGGCTCTGCCGCGTCCGCCTCCTCCGGATGTGCCCCCTCCATGCGCTATGGCTGCTACTGCCCCTCCCCCTCCTCCTCCGGCTCAGGCGAGTCCGGAGGCAAGCACCCCGCGATCCGAGCCATGCGCCTCGTACGGATCTCCTCCTCGATTTGGAAGTGGCGCTCCGGCGTTAGCATAGGATAGGTGGTCTTCTTCTGCCGGGCCATGTCAGACGGCGAGGGAAGAGGAAGGTGGAGACTGAGAGAAACATGCTGGGGCTAGCGGCGCGGAAAGGAAGGAAGAGATTGTGGCTAGGGTTGGGGACGCCGGCCGGTTAAATAGCCGGACTTTGGCCTAGGGCGGTGAGCCGGAGTGGCGCCACGCGGCGCTCACATCCCACCGAAAGAGACGTCCCTCGGACTGTTCGGTTTTCGGATGATTTTCTGTGTGGGACCCGACCGTCAGTCCGACTGACGGGTGCGCCTGCTCGCGCCCGAGCTCTCCATATCCGCCTTATAGTTGGGCTGGATATGAGGGTGCCGGTCAGCCTGACTGTTTGAGACCCGTGTGAGGCGTCCGTCTGTGTCTTTTTTTACCGGTCACTGACCGGGCCGTTCGCTCGTACGTTTGAGGCGGGTTTGGGGCGCGCGACTGTAGATGCTCTAATATTTTGAGATTTTACGAAGTTATCACAAACGTTCATTGTACTCCTAACCATCCAACCACATATTGATTCGAAAGAGGCGAGAGATAACTGATAAGCGATAAAGTATATTTGTGAGTTAGACGCAAACAATTGTAGTAACCTGTGAGAGAGATCACCACTTCACATGAGTGGTGAACTATCTCAAAAAAAAAAAACTGTGAGGGAGATCAAAGCTACTAGTAGAGATAGGCTCTGGCAGGCGTAGGGCGCAGTGAGATCGAAGGCGACGTGTAGTGGTTACGGAAACGCGTTGCCCTACGCAGGTATACGTACGCCGTCACATGGGCGACCCGAGCTCACTCTCCCGAGTGATTGGGTAACGTACGGGGTGATGCATACGGCGTACCAGCCATTGTAGCACTGGGAGTGGGTCCTAATCAACTCGTACAAAAACCCTATACACACGCGCGGGAACAAATCGAATACAGAGAAGTGCAAGTGTCCCTAGATTCGCTGGTGGTTGACCCTTGGCACGTGCGTGGTGCCTGCTCGATCAGCGGCTCTGGATTCGGGTTCAGGCTCAGTTCAATGTATGTACCGTGCCAAAGCCCACCGTTGGGTCATAAACAAAGAGATTCAAAGCAGCCGTGTAATTCCTGAACCGTCCGCGTACGATAATTGCTTGATTGATCCTCTTGCAATTTTCTGTTGGGGAAAGATCATTTTGCCAATCGAAGCGACGAATACCCGTATAATATTGTTCATGTTCTTGTGCAGCTTAGTTGCACCCCAAGCTGATTCAAAGCGAACTCCGTGAGGACATGATGAGAACACTGATAGTACAGTCTTCCCCCAAGTCCAATATTTTTTTGTTCTAGAGCTCGGGTGTAATGAGCGATGGCCAGTGATCCACGACGCTCGAGCAGCGAGATTAGGTTGTCCCTTGCCAAAAAACAATGGGGTGTGATTTCTCACTAGAACTGCCCCGCATGTGCTGCAATAATGCCCTTTTTGGATTTCAGAATCTTGATATGATGATCTCCTTCTCTTGATAGAACGTGGAACTGGCCTGTCACATAAGTCATAATGGACACTAATGACTGGCACCTTGCAGGATCCCTTTTGGAGTGGTGGGATAGACGAACCAATTCGAGCGACCCGGATTGACGCGCCATGGCCTCTCTTATCATGTTTGTGTCGTGGACAATATGAAATGAGAGGAACGCTAGGGTATTCCGTCACAAGAGTGCACCGTCACCAATCCTCCTAAAGCTTATTGTGGACGAGGCCAACCTTTGAGTTAATTACAGCGGGGGCGAAGAAATTAGGGAAACTTGTATTACCCGAATAATTGTCATGCCGTTCCCCCGGCCTTTTGTAACACTCTGTAACTCTATTCTTCTCTTATTTAATTGATGAGGCAAATCTTTTGCTTCCGTTTTGAAAAAAATGGCCATGGCCCGCCATCTTCCGTGAGTACGTACTGGTTTGACATGTCGGAATGTTCGGTCTCAAAAGCGGAGATGACACGACGGCTAATCCATTAACTAATCACTTAAAGAAGCCTCGACAAGTAGTAAGTGCATGAGATTAGCTTCTTTATACCGAAAGGGCAAGAATAATCGAGCACCTGTGTGCACGGTGCCCTTTTCTTCGAATTGACCTGACTTTCTGATTTAAAAACGTATATCATATCACTTTTGCTCCATATCATATTGATCCGAGAGTCGCCACGGAATATAACGAGCAATTTCCTTGTGGTCAACCTCCGGACAGGACGAAGACCATCCAGATCATGTATTTCAGAAGGCTCCAAATTCATCATATACTCGAAAACAAAAAGCTTAATTAGATTAGACTTCCACGCATGGATACAAATTATGGCCAGCTCCAGGTTTATGTATGTACGTACGCGAAAGTCGCCCGCGATTTGGACGCATTTCATGGGTCTCCGCAAGAAAATTGTTCTTCAATGTACGTGTTTGACCGATCCAGGTTTGGGGGCTGCGATGCCAAGTACGGAACGTAGGCCTACGTCCTTGTTAATTATACGAAAAAACATGCACCAACCGACGGAAGAATTTCTCCTCTGCATGTATTTGACCCGAATGCTAGCTAGGGTTTTGACAGTAACCTCCTCCTGGAACTATCATGTCTGCTATGCTACCGAGCGAGAAAACATATACGCGGTGCGTAACTGCGACTCCATGTTGATTGGCTTGAGCGGGTTAAAATTAGGGTTAGTATGGTCACGCACACACGCTTCCAGTTGGTGATCGACGAGCGGAAAAATGACATTACTCGAAGGGACAACGACTAGCTCGTACCGTCTTTGAAGGGGTCCAAATGGCTGTAAGGCTAGGTTGCAAGGACTAGTAACTGATCCGGGAATATCGCTGAGGCAGCTGGCGCATCACATTCATATGTTATGAGCAGTTACACGATTCGGCAGCATCCCGGCGGAAAATGGATTTGGAAAACTTGCGTGAGATTTCAAAAAGAAAGCTCGAGGACCGTTTGGTGAACGATTTCGTCGACCGAGTTCAAGGGCATTCTGCACGCTGGCATGCTCCCTGACCAGATATCTCCATCAGAGACCTGGACAACTTCCATCCTGTTCCTCCGTACACGTGCTTCTCTTCGAAGTAAGCCAGTAACTGATGGTCTCATGGTCAAATTATGTAAATGTAGGACAAGCATTTGTTTTGTTGTTGTTTACTTGCCGGAAAGCGCGTTGCAGGAGCGCATGAACATAGCTGTCAGCTGGGTATGAGGTAGATCGGCACTTGGACAGAGTGGTGCATGCATGTATTGTAGCCAGCCGCACGTGCAGCACGATTAGCTGACGGATGCATAGTTTGTATACTAGTTACTGGATTGCTACGCTTCGGAATTAATGACCGGGGATCGTGTTCAACAGAACGAGGAGAATGACTAATGATTAGTAAGTGACTAGGTCAGCGAAGTAGCAAGGAGTTGATCGAGTTAAATACGGTTACTATATCGGCGACGTCAAACCTCGCAAATAGACAGGAAAAGAGTCTATTGTCAAAGGGGTCAACAGAACATGCGGTAGCTGACTCCAATTTCGAACTCTTTCTGGTTCTAGGAAAGGTATCGAGCGTTTATTTATCTAATAATGTCTATGCGAAAACTATCGATCTTATGATAACATTCTTATCGTAGCAAACTGAAACAGGTTCTCTTACGAGTGCTTTGGAGCAAAGTATTTGTCCTATTCGGTATTGCGATGGTTGGTGGCCCGGACGAGGTACTTCAACCATTTTCCTTTTGTTGAATGAGATGGCTCAGGATGTGGAAGGAATATTCATCAACTTTGCATCCCTATTAATGGCAAGCGTCGATATGTCTCAGTGGTATATTCTCGAAATCAATCTTCTTTCGGGACAAAAACAGAGAAATGTTATTATGATCTTTGTACGTTCACTGAACCAAAAAAAAATGTCAATTAAACCACAAAACTAAGTCTTTATACAAAAAGGAGAATGTACTTTTCGTCCCGCAACTATTGCAAGAGCCAAAAAATTGTGCCCCGCCTTTATAAAACAAAAGAAAGTCCCTCAAATATTGAAATGATATCTTTTTATTCCTCTGTCAGGTTTCTAACAAAACTAAATGAAGTCTACCCGAAAACACTCCCCCTACCAACGCACACTGGCGGAGCTACATTGAATAATGTAGGCTGGAGCCGCGGGACAAACAGAAAGGCAATCCAACGATTTTACAGTTGTGGCCCAATTTCAAATGTCTTTGAGATTTTCTATTGGGCACGGAGGGCCATGACCCACTATTGCTTGGTTGTAGCTCCGCCACTGCCAACCGGCATGAGGGATGGAAAGTACTATGTTTCAAAAGTTTAGGGACAAGGGTTAGATTTTTCTTGGCTTCGGATGTAGGGGGGGGGGGGTTCTAGACTTTCAGAACAATTAAGGGAAGAAAATATACTTGTCTGCTCCATATAAGTATACATTAAAAAATCTATTTCAATTCCTTGACCCTTAATTCACGCAATTGTGCCCCTTAGCTTTAGAAAAATATATCTCAAATCCCTCAAATATTACCAAACTGTAAATTAGGTCACTCAACTCAAATGCATGAAAACTCTTATTTTTCCAAGTGTTAACACTATCTAGATTTTTCATGTTTAATTAAACGATTTTGATGTCAATACAAATGATAGAAAAAATCGGGAGAAATAAAACAATGAGTTTACTGCATATTTTGAGAACTTAAAACGGTTAAGCAAAAGATATTCTAAAAAAGCATGAAATTTGATAACTCAAATAAGTAATTATTATTATTTTCCTTTAAGGAAACTATTTTAAAATATTCTTACTATGTAATTATAATTTTCATATTTTAAACTTTCTCCTTATTTCAATCTATTCATGACTGCTTCATTGTCCTTGGCCTTGATCAACACGTGTATTTCTTTTCTTTTTTGTGAATCTTCATTTATGAATAGCATTTTCAATAAATTTTAGGTTTTCATCAGAATAAATTTTAAGTTGCCTTCACCAAAAAAAATTATCCCTTGACTTGTATTTTTCAAATTAGAGTAGTTAACAAAGTTTGAGATTTCTTCTAACAAAAAATGGTAGGGAAGACTAGGGAAGACCCCTACCGTCTCATTTTGCATATAAAATTCGCATGGAAAATGTACAATCGGGAGAACTATAGTGAGCTTAGGATTTACAGAGAATACAAAAGTCAAATCTCATCCATTGAGTAACCAAGAGTGTGGTCTCTCCCATTAGGCTAGGCATAACTCCTATGCATTGTAATGTTGCAAAATTGTCAAAAAGTGTGCAGGCATGCCTCAATGAAGCATGCACTTTGCTAAAAATAATAATCGCATTCCTTTATAACCAAATACTCACGCAACAAATATAAATGATTTGAAGTCATCGTAAGCATATCTGATATTGGCATCCTGAATCATATCATATGTGTTGTTATCAGAATTACATTCAATACCAATATCCCACGAGAAACCCTGACTAAATGGACATTCAAAGAATAATTGCATCCTATTTTCCAATGAGTAGTCCAAACATAATACACAATGAGTGGAACCAAGATGGTAACTCTTTCTAGCAAAAAAATAGTTTTGATGAGTTAACAAGGAACCTGTAGAAAAATATACACTCAGGAAGACAACATGACTTTGTAATATATCCGGGGGGATTTGTACTACCAGTCAAGGCCTTGTAAACTTTTCTGGTGCAAAACTTATGATCACCCCTAATAAATTTCCATGGTCATTGCATTTTTTGGAGCTCTAAAGATTGGTAATTGCTACTTGTGAGTTGCATTTGGATTTCCCCGAAGAGGAGGGGATCATGTAGTACAGTAAAGATAAGTATTTCCCTCAGTTATGAAACGAAGGTTATCAATACAGTAGAAGAACTAAGCAACACTATGTAAACAACACCTGCACACAAACAACAAATACTTGCAACCCAACGTGTAGAGAAGTTGTCAATCCCTCAATGGTTACGAGCAAGATTAAATTGTATATGATTTGATAGATAGATCTGACAAAAATACAAAATAAAATAAATAAAAGAAAATTGCAGCAAGGTATTTTTAGGATTTTTATATGATAAAAGATAGACCCAGGGGCCATAGTTTTCACTAGAGGCTTCTCTTGAGAAAATAGCCTACGGTGGGTAGACAAATTACCGTTGAGCAATTGATAGAAAAGCAAATAATTTTGACGATATCCAAGGCAACAATCAAACATATATGCATCATGTCCATGATTAGTAGACCGAAACGATTATGCATCTACTACTATTACTCCACACTTCGACCGCTATCCAGTATGCATCTAGTGTATTAAGTTCATGGAAAAACAAAGTAATGCATTAGAGAAGATGACAAGATGTAGACAAGATAAACTCACGTCTGAATAAACCCCATATTTTTACCCTTAATAGCAATTATACATACGTGTCATGTCACTTTCTGTCATCGGGATTGAGCACCTCAAGATCAAACCCATTACAAAGCACCTCTTCCCATGGAATCAATCTAGTTGGCGAAACCAAACCAATAAATCGAAGAAAAATACGAAGCAATATTAATCATGGATAGATCTGATCATAAACTCACAATTTATCGGATCTCAAAAAACACACCGCAAAAATTCATTTGCGTTTATTTATCTAATAATGTCTATGAGAAAACTATCGATCTTATGATAGGATTCTTATCGTAGCAAACTGAAACAAGTTTGCTTACCAGTACTTTGGACTAAGTATTTATCCTATTCATTATGGCGATGGTTGGTGGCCGGGATGAGGTTCTTTCAACCATTTTCCTCTTGTTGAATGAGATGGCCCAAAATGTAGAAGGAATATTCATTAACTTCGTATCCTATTAATGGCAAGCTTCGATAGGTCTTGGTTGTGTGTTCTCGAAATCGATCTTCTTTTGAAAAAAACAGAAAAATGTTATTATGATCTTTGTACATTTACTGAACCAAAAAAAATGTCAATTAAACCACAAAACTAAGTCTTTATACAAAGAGCAGAGTGTACTTTTCCTCCACAACTATTAAAAAAGCTAAGAAATGGTGCCTCGACTTTATAAAACTAAAGAAAGTCCCTCAAATATTGAAATGGTATTTTTTGCGTTCCTTTGTCAGGTTTCTGACAAAACTAAACATGGTATACCCAAAAACACTCGTCCCCCCACCCCCACCCTTTCCGACAATGGTAGAGCTATATTGAATAATCTAGACGAAGCAAACGAAAAGGCAATCCAACGGTTTTACAGTTATGGTCCAATTTTAATCACACATCTTTGTGATTTTCACTTGGGTTCGGAGGGCCATGACTCTGTTTCAAATGTTTAGGGACAAGTATTATATTTTCTTGGATTTGGATGTAGGGGGCCATTTCTAGACATTCAGAACAACCGAGGGAAGAAAATACACTCATTTCCTCCGTATAAATGTACATTAAGAAATATCTATATCGGTCCCTTGACCCTCAATCCGCACAACTATGACCCTTAGCTTTACAATTGGTAATATTTAAGAAATATCTATGTCGGTCACTCAACTCAGATACATGAAATCCTTATTTTTGCAAGTGTCAACACCATCTAGATTGTCTTGTTTAATTAAAGCGGTTTTGATGTTTGTACAAATGACTGATAAAATCGGGATAAAATACGAGAAATAAAACATAAAATAATAATAAAATTAGGAAAACATAAATGTTTCATTAATTAATTTACTGCATATTTTCAGAACTTAAAATGTCTAAGCAAAAGATACTCTATAAGGACATGAAATTTGGTAAATTAACAAGGTAATTATTATTATTATTATTTTCTTTTAAAGTAACTATTTGGAATATTCTTACTCTGTAATTATAATTTTCATATTTGAAACTTTCTCCTTATTTCAATCTTTTAATGACCGCTTCATTGTCCTTGGCCTTAATCAACACATATATATTTTTATTTTTGTAAATATTAATTCATGAATAGCATTTTCAATAAATTTTAGGTCTCATTAGAATAATTTGTAAGATGGCTTCACAAAAAAAATCCATTGACTCATATTTTTTCAAATTAGAGTAGTTGACAAATTTTGAGAGTTCTTATAACTAAAGATGGTAGGGAAGACTAGGGAAGACCCCTACCGTGTCATTTTTCATATAAAATTTACATGGAAAATGTACAATAAGGAGATTATAGTGAGCTTAGGAGTTAAGGAGAATACAAAAGTAAAATCTCATCCATTGTGTAGCCAAGACTTTGTTCCCTGCCATGAGACTAGGGCTAGCGCCTATGCATTATTATGGTAAAAAAATCTCAAAAAGTATGCATGCACGCCTCAATGGAGCATGGACTTTATTAAAAAAATAAGTGCATTCCTCTATGGTTTGACTTCATCAAAAACATATCCGCTCTTGGCATCCTGAATCATATCATGTATGTTGTTATCAGAATTTTATTCAATACCAATACCCCATGAGAAACCCTAACTGAATGGACATTCAAAGAATAAATGCATCCTATTTTCCAAGGGGCATTCCAAACATAATAAACAATGAGTGGAATCAAGTTGAAAATTCTTTCAGGCAAAGAAAACAATAGTTTTCATGAGTTAACTAGGAACTAGTAGAAAAATCTGCACTCAAGAAGACTACATGACTTTCATATCAAGGTAATAGGTCTGTGGGGATTTGTACTACCAATCAAGGCCTTGCAAACTTTTCTGGTGCAAAACTCATGATCACCACTAACAAATTTCCATGACCATTGCATTTTTAGGAGCTTTGAAGATTGGTAATGTTCAGAGTTAGGTCAGTAAATTGATTGTGAGCTTCAATAAATAGAGGTGGCTAAAAGAGGTCATAAAATTTTCCAATGATATGCATGGTATGTTAAATGGATATATTATCATTTAGAGCAAAGGAGTGTAGCCCTAGGTAGAGTCGCATCATGGTATTGCCATTCCAAATATCCTTCCAAGGCAAGGTCGTATCACCCATACAAACCACATAAGATGCAAGTCCTCTATACAAATGAGACAATCCTTCCTCGAAAAGGATCCTTTTGGGTTAGAAGCATGATATAATGAGTTGGAGGAATAGTGAGCTTGCCATTAGATCCACCCAAGGTATGTTGACATCATTATAGAATTTGTGCAGGTTTTCAACAAAATATCAATGTTTTGAGCCCTAAGTTTTAACAACCCAGTCGCCCTTGATCTTTAGGTCCAGAAATGATTTTCCACCTCGCAAGACAGTTTCCCTTTTGTGAATAACATTTCCATTCCAAATGAAGAATCTGTTGAATTTTTTCAAATGCTTGGAAGTAGTCACATGAATTTTAAAGGTGCACATAGAAAAAATTGGGATGAAGGCAATCACATAGTTGATGCATGTAAGCCTACCAGCATATGACATGGAGTTGGCGACATCATATAGCCTTTTATCAATTCTTGAAACCATAGGAATTAGATCATTAACAAATAGTCTAGTGATACCCAACACAAGGTCTAGATAAGTGAAAGGCAAGCTCTCAACTCTGCACCCAAAGCTATTGGCAAGCTGATGCATAATGTGATCATCAATATTATTGGGACCATAGAGGATTGACCGTAGTTAACAAAAATTCCAATAGACCATCTGAATTTATCCAAAATCTCCTTGAGTTTCACAAATTGATGCTCATCTAGAGGCATGATATCGTAATTAAGGGTATCATCAACATACTTATGAATTATCAATAGGGACATTTAGATTCCCATTATGTGAAGTTTCATTGATGATGGACTAAAGTAGGTTAGTAGCAAGAACAAATAAGAGAGGAAAAATGGTCCATCTTGTCGAACCTCTCTCTTATAATGAATAATTATCCTAGGTACCCTATTGAGTGAAACTAATGTTGAAGCAGAGTTAAAACTTTATCTGCCCACCCAATACATTTAGGACCAAAGCCTTTTGATTTTAGCATTACAAGGATATTATTATATTCCAATATATCAAAAGCTTTCTCAAAATCAAGCTTGAGAATTACAATGGGATTCTTGGAAAGGTAACACATATGAATGTACTGAAAGCCTAACCAAGGCAGTCCTGGATAAGCTAGATCACCCACAAGGACGTGAAGTATGAGGAGATGTTCTACCAGCTTGAGGTCTTGCTCTCTAGCAAGGAGTAATAGATGTCGTGGAGTCGGTTTACCAACGACGACGAGGTGGACTCTCCGGCGGGGAATGGTAGATTAACATATCCTTAGGCCCAGACTTCTCTACCTAGCTCATGTGACAATTCTACTAGAGCTAATTTATCCCAATGTCTTGGTAGGAAGGTTTGAATTATGATCGTAGTACTATTTATTTGTGCATGCTTTATGTTTTTGTGCAACTAACCGTACTAGTGTTTTCTTCATGTTCCTTTAGATTTTGAGAAATTGGCTCTATGCATCTCCTCCTCCTTGTCGCCATGCAGACTTATGTCAACATTTTGAATAATTATGTGGCCTATCATTTTTGGTTCGACAATTTTTATCATGATGTTTGGTTTGTCAACATTAATGTAACAAGTTGTCGCATATGTAGTGTGGCAACAACAAGCTAAGTGTGTGCACCTAGGTGGTTTGAGACCAGGCTAGGATACTGATGGATAGTTACTTCAACCTATTGTTTCTAGAGAACTTCAATATAAGACGCTATGTTTTAAGAATGGATGGTTCCGTAGAAAACAATGGTGGATAGATTGTTCTTAGTTGCTCCCAAGAAGTGTCTATTTTTTGTTTTCCTTTATTTTTTGCAATATGTCCCATACTTTGCAAGGTCTGAAATACTGGACAAGCTGAACATTGCCCTTGATGAGGAAACCCAATAGTTGCGGCCCACCTCGAGACAAGAGAGGGCACACGCTTCATGGTTTTTGTGATAAACGAAAAATACCGAACCTTTATTGGTTGCACTAGTTGCAGGGGATTGGCCGAAACATATGCATTTGAAGTTCGTATGTAGCTCTTGTGGATATTTTCCAACACGGTCTTAACATCATGGTGCATTTGGCCTCTTCCTGCATATCGTTGTTCTCGGTACCGATCAACAGTTGTTTTGAAGTCTTTCAACTTAAATGTGATTTATGTTTAAAGTGTTGAACATGTGTTTAGAATTGTTAGAAGTAAGTGTTGAACATGTTGTATGGTACTACTGTTGAAGTGTTAAACATAACAATAGTTGTGTGGACATGGTATATACTATTGTTGAAGTAGTAGTTCTTAAATATCAGCTATATATCTGCTCATAAACATTGTCATGAGAACAACAACAAAAAACGCTGCCATGGCAGCAATACTTTTTGACCCAGGGAGGTTACCAAAGGAGGATGGAGAGCATTTCCCAGTACCGGTACACTTGTAAGAACTCAGGACTAGCACTTTCCTGATAATTTGATTTCTGCATCATAATCATTTCATGAGCATCATATTTCATTTAATATAATTTGAAATGAGGATTATTTCAACCCTCATATTTTTTTATAAAGGTAGAAAACCATAAAATCTTGTCACTTGTCCATAATGCCCTTATCAACCCTAAATATTTTGGCATGCAATCCATAGATATTTTTATATAGACTCAACCCAAGAAACACAAGGGTTAGAATTGTTCGAAACATCAAAACCCTAATTAAATACACATTTGGTAAAATAAATATGTTCTTATCTGTTTAAATTGTGGGATTTCACGTGGTGGGATCTCTTGAAAACATATATTTAGCTTTTCAAAATTATTAAGAAGCTACAATAATTATTCAGTAATGTTTGGAGCAATATATCACACACTTATAGTAATCATTGATGTCTCATACAATTCGTAGGTAATCCTTGTGGCCTCTTACGTCAGTTCATTGGTATAGTGCCATGTGTTTAGATGCTTGCACACATTCTCAACTTATTCTGATCGTCTGTGTCGATTTGTCACTTGACCCTATATTATTGTTATAACATATGTATATATTCATGAAAATTGGTATTTCGTCATATATTGTTCCTTTTTATCATTTCGCATATTGTTTTTATTACCTTGTATTTTTACCAGATTCTATACATCAATATTAGGATTAAAACAATATTTAAGTCAATCAGTCATTACATATATAGATTTTTCCATAATTAGCTATTTATGAAAAGGCTACTTTCCATTCTCAATTATTATTTATTATTAATTTCATATATAAAATAAAGATATAGGTTTCATCCATGTGAACATAGATAAGATAAAATGTACTTATTTTGACCTATGTATACATTATTTTTGTGACATATCTTGTGTGCGTCCGAGTCCATTTAAAGTTATGCTTGTCGACTGACTTCATATACGCTCAAACATATATGTTATACATGCGTGTCCTTAGATGACACAACCTCTTTTTCTTATAGTCCAAGGAGAACATGAATCTGTGTATCCATGTTGGTAGTTGCTACGTGATGTTTTTTCTAAACTAAAAGACTTCCATATACGACTTGTGATCACAAGCTTCCTTAGCCACCATGTTATAATCTGCATGTACGTTTTAACAGAAAGGCTTATATGAGTTACAAATACATGTGTTCTATGCATCGTGACGTGTCAAATTGCATCTATGTAATAATATTTACAGGTAACGCTACATCTTTAAATCTTAACCATTAATATTTACAGTTTATGGCCGAGATAATTTAATCTATGTGGACGAACGTGATGGCTTGTTTGACTTCTGTTTTATGTATATAATAGATACGTTCCTCACAAATATATTTAATGGGTTCATAATATTTAAACCACTTCTCTTTAATAAGATCAACATGAGCAGCAAAAGGTTACATAAGTTAACAACTATCTCAGAATCAGGGTCATATTTTGCACTAAGCTCATGGAAAGCATCCGTTTTTACAAAATACTTAACACAATCATATTCAAGTTTTATACATGTCTTTTTACCTTTGTTGACCTGCCAATTTTCAGAGTTGCCTTTAATTCTTTCAATAAGATCCCATTTGAATTCAATGCATCGACTTGAGAAAGAACAGTATAAGACGAATCAAGCATTTCTTTATCGTGAAGAGAAAGTCTAGCATAAAAAGTATGAACAATAATATCCCTCGAGAGCTCATTATTAGGGCATTTCTGCATTAAGTTCTTAAGCCTCCCCCAAGCTTGAGCAATACTTTCTCGTTCACATCACGGTGAACTAGGTGCATAGGATAATTTTTCTGACAAAATTCCAACTTCGTTCGGTGAGTCGCACGAGTGAGAATCATCCAATAGCCTATATCATGCCAATGCTTTTATTTTCAAAGATAAAGGGAATAACTTTCTTTTAACTGCATAACTTGATAACTCTGCAAGCTTAAATAATCCACATAGTCCATCCATACACGTAAGTGCATATCGGGATGAATGGTCCTATCTCCTGCACACGTAGCTCACAATTTTTCCATAATGCCAAGAGGAATTTCATATCAAATAGTTTCAGTAGGTGGATGCTCCTCTCTTACCAATTGTGCTTGAGGTGAAGATACCCCGAACAAGCCTCTCAAAGAATTATTTTCTATAGTAGCAAGCGTAGGCAAAATTCAGCACATATAATAAATATCACCTTACCAAATTCCGCCTACCATGAGCGCTATACTACTCGGCAACGGGGCCAGAAAAGAGTCTTGATGACTCACAAGTATAGTGGATCAATCGTAGTCCTTTCAATAAGTAAAAGTGTCGAACCCAACAAGGATCGGAAGGAACTGATAGGCGGTTTTCAGCACGGTATTCTCCGCGAGTGTTGTAAGACAATTTTGATAGATAATTGATAGCAATATAATAGGTAACAATAAAAAGTAACAAAAGTAGTCAGGTGCATCAAGTGGCGCAATCCTGAATTATGCTAAGGAGAAGCTAGTGACACTTCTTATAGTGATTAAAATGTTCTTGAGGACTCACAGGAATATCATCAAGTTACTTTCACCACTATTCGTCGACTTCACATTCATTGCCTTGATAAGTGTTATATGGGTGGAACGGGTCTATGGTACTGTTCTTACTTGAACAAACACCTACTTATGATTATACCCTCAATGCAAGCATCCGCAAATACAATAGAAATACTTAAGATAAATTTAACCATAACATTAAACATGTGGATCCAAAACAGCCCCTCACGGAACAATTCATAAACTGGGGTTTAGCCTCCTATCACTCCCGCAACCCATCATCTATAAACTAATTACATGATGCATTTCCTAGGCCCAAAGATGGTGAAGTGTTATGTAGCCGATGTTCACATAACACCACTAGAGGAAGAACAACATAACATAATATCAAAACATTAAACGGTGATCAACTTCACATGATTATTAATAACAAAACTTCTCTCATGTCCTCAAAAACAAATGGAACTACTCACAACTCATCTTATTAAACATGATCAGTGGATATGAATATGCGATTAACAATATGAACATAATAACCTTCCACCACGTAAACCAACTAGCATCAACTACAAGATGTAATCAACACTACTAGCACCCTAGGTACCAATCTCAGATTTGATACAAAGATTGAACACAAGAGATGAACTAGGGTTTATAGATGAGATGGTGCTGGCGAAGATGTTGATGAAGATGATGGTTCCCACAACGATGAGAGTGTTGGTGATAATGAAGGCTTCGATTTCCCCTCCTGGAGGGAAGTATCCCCGGTGGAATTGCTCCATCGGAAAGAAAAAAATGCTCCTGTCATGGTTCTGCCTCGAGACAGTGGCGGTAAGTCCAGAAGCTCTTCTCTTATTTTTTTACTAGAGCAAATAGGAATTTATGGCCAAAGGATGTCAGGAAAGGGAGTCACAAGGGCCCCGCCTGGACAAGTGGCGCGGCCTGGGAGGTGGTCGTGCCACCTGCCCATGTGGCCGGCTAGTGGGGCCCCTCCGACATATTTTTGTTTCACAATTTCTCATATATTCCAATACAATTCTCCAAAAAACCACGCTTCATTTCGAGCTCCAGAGAATTGCTATCTCTACTTGTCGGAGTAATGGGCCACGGGAAGGCTAACTCAGGCCCAGAACCTTTCAACACATTGAGGCAGACTGCGTCCCTCGAGATCCCAGGACGAAGAGCCGCCTTCTGAGAGTCGGCTGCGAGGTGGCCGGCTGCCCACTTGCGGCCGAGTCCTAGGGACGACTTCAGGATGAGCCGACTCCTGACTGGCGACTTCCAAAGAAGCCAGCCTTGGGGAGTCGGCCCGCGACGCCAACAACCCCCATGCCCTCATAAAGAGGGACATGACGGGGAGTGGCCATAGTAAGGTCCACTCCCACCCCTTTTCCAAGGGCAGGCGTGGCTACAGTACATCGCACCCGCGGAGATCCCCGCGCGGCACGACACTGTTGCCATGCCGGCCCTGACATCGCGGAGCCCTATACCACGACGGCCTGCTGGTACGACCCAGGGATGATGGGTCCCACCAGTCGGCGGGCGTACGAAAGACGGCGAAAGCACCACCAGTCGGCCGACCCCTCCCACGGGCCCCACGCGCCATTAATCATACACGACAAGTAGTGGCCACAGTGATCGCCCGCCAGACGGCGGGCCTGTCGCCACGACCTCATGACCGAGCCTGCGTCATTAGAGGCACGGCTACAGTAATCTGCAGCCGGCAAGACCTGCCCGCGGAGGACGCGGCCTGTCGGCTCCACACCAAGCCAGTCGGCGAGGCCCACCAGTCGGCGGGCCCCAGGAGTCGGCGGATAAGATGGCGGCCAAAGAGACTGATGGCTGGGCTCGCGCCCAGCCGGATTACCATTGTACCCCTGGGGGTAGGCCTATATAAACCCCCCAGGGCATCCATGCAAAGGGTTGGAATCTATTAGCAACAGACGAGATCATATAGGAAGGAGAGAGCTAGCCTTGCCTTCTCCCACCTCCAGGAAACAGCTCAAGGAGCAACCGTGTAAACACTTTGCCATAGTGATCATGCGGAGACCCCGTAGAGCAGCAGTAGGAGTATTATCTCCCCGGAGAGCCCTGAAGCTGGGTAAGATTCGCCGGCGTGCATGTCTTCGCCATATCTCGTTTCCAGGCACCGGCGACGTTCTACTCGCCCCCACCATGATAAGCCATCCTTTGGCATATGTCGCACCCAACCCCTGACATTTGGCGCCCACCGTGGGGCCTGGTGCACCGTCGTCCGGAGACCTGCTCTAGACGGGAACCCTTTTTCTCCCTGGTGAGCGCAGCCAGCCCTGCACGCCGGACGGAGTTTGCACTGACACGCTGCACGACGCTGAGATCGCCTGCGCAGCCAGCTGCCTCGCCGATCTTGTCGGCGAGGTTTGCCTCTCCGACGAACCTGCATCCAACGCAAGCACGGGCGGCCCCGAGAGCCTCCTTGCGGGCCTCCTTGACCAACTCCACGTCACCGGCGAGCCTGCCGTGGACTTGGAGTCTATAGGCTCCACCAACCCAATGCTGGTCGACTCTGACACCGCGTCGCTCGATGCATTCCCCACCAATGTGGTGGTCTACGACGAGCCTCTCCCTCACGCGGAGAGCGACGGAAGCACCGTCACTGAGGTGCTCGTCATCGGTCATGACGAGCCTCCCGGCGGAGGAGCGCATGACCCACTTGGCGCGACACTACAAGACCTGACTACGCCCATTCTGGAAGACGCTGACACGGAGACGTTGGAGGCGCGCCGCCTTCAGCTCGTCGAAGGCGCGAAGAAGCTAGCTAGCATGAGACGCTTGTCAGAAGCCTACCATCGTGAGATGGATCACGCTGTGGGTGGCTCGCCAGCCCCAGCTGGGCCCAGCCGCCTTGGCGCGGTCCAGCAGTGCGACGTGGCCATCGCCAACCTGTTCGAGGCAAGTCGCCCTGTGTACGCCACGCCTGCGGAGAACATTCGAGCCGCCCAGGCGGCGGCGGGCGAGTTGGACAACTTCGAGGGCGAAGAGCGCCGCCTGATGATGGAGCGAGTCCAGCGGCTCCTCGACGCGGCTGCCGCGCAGAACGAGGCCGGCTGCCGCACGGAGGCGCTGCAACGGCAAAACAACGACCTTCGCCGAGATCAAGGCGCGACGTCTCGGACGCCGACTGGCGGCGCCCGAGGAAGGAAAGACAAGGATCCGGCTGTCAGCCACAGTCGGACTCACCTTACCATAGAGCGCGACCAAGATGCCCGCCCGAGAGCAGTGGAACGACGGGACGACTGTCCTCCTCCTCCTCCTCCTCGCAAGGAAAGGCGAGTCTCCACGCCACCTGTTGACCATCCGACTCTCGGCGACCGCCTTGGCTGCCGAGAGGGAGTCGGAGAAAACGACGCCCGCCACCGGATCGACCGACTTCACCAATCCCTGGCGTTGGAAGAAGAAGACGAGTTGGGTCCGCCTTGTTTTGGGCCCTGCATTCGAGACGAGCCCTTTCCCAAAGGGTTCATGCTCCCAAGAGACACGCCCAAGTACACCGGCTCCGTGAAGCCGGAGGACTGGCTGGTTGACTACTCCACGGCTGTCAACATAGCGAACGGCAACAAGTGTGTCACCGTAAAATATGTTCCGCTCATGCTCCAGGGCACGGCCCGGACATGGCTGAACAGCCTGAAGCCCCACAGCATCAACAGCTGGGTCGACTTCACCGAAGCATTCGTCCGCAACTTCACAAGCACGTACAAGCGTCGTCCCAAGCCTCGTCAGCTTTCCTTGTGCATGCAAGGCCCCAACGAGTCGACTCGTGACTATCTCACGCGCTGGGCCGAGCTTCAGAACTCCTGCGAGGGCGTGCACGAGGTGCAGGCTATCGAGTACTTCACCACCGGGGTGCAGAGAAGGCACCCTCCTCAAGCACAAGCTCCTCTGCGACGAGCCAGAAACCCTCGATGAGCTGCTGATCATAGCAGACAAGTATGCCACAGCCGACTCCTCCATGAAGGCGGAGATTCAAGTTAGCGCAACTGGCAAAGTGGCCCCTCAGGCTCCAAGAACTCCGGCAGGAGACGCCAGTCGGCGGAACAGCAGAACGACCACAAGCACAAGGCCCGGCAACTGGCTTCCAGCAGCCGGCAGGTCGCGACAGTTGAAGACCAGCAGCCGGATGGGCAGCCTCCACCCAAGCGACAGAAAGGTGGCAAGCCAACTGGTTGCCGACTTTCTCATACGAGCAGACTCTGGATGGTCCTTGCTAGTTCCATAGCGGTGCGAAGCCGTTGAATCACACCACCCGGAAGTGCCACTGGCTCACCAGGATCGCCAAAGGAGACGACCTCCTACCTCCCCCGCCTGCTGGGCAGCAGCCTCCGCCTCCGCCCCAGCAGCCGGCTGTCAGGCCAGTCGACGCAGTACAAGACGAGTACCCTGAAAAGCACGGAGCCTACGTGATATTTACCAGCGTGACTGATGATCGACGCAGCAGGTGGCTGCAGCGACAAGAGGTGAATGAAGTAGCATCAGAGGTGCCAGAGTTCATGCACTGGTCCAAGAAGCCTATCAGCTGGAGCAGGGCTGATCACCCAGAGGTGATGCCGA
Source organism: Triticum aestivum (assembly GCF_018294505.1). Classification (NCBI taxonomy): domain Eukaryota; kingdom Viridiplantae; phylum Streptophyta; class Magnoliopsida; order Poales; family Poaceae; genus Triticum; species Triticum aestivum. The sequence goes on along the minus strand of NC_057800.1, from coordinate 593,557,183 downwards.
GTCCGGGCTCTTATGCCTTGGTCTTGGATGCCACCTTTGCCACGGATAGACGAGCTGCTCGTTTCTCGCGAGTTCTGATAGATGGAGGTAGCAGCATCAACATCCTGTACAAGGACACCATGGAGAAGTTAGGAATCAAGCAAAGACAGCTTCAGAACAGCCGGATTGTGTTCCACGGCATTGTTCCTGGTCTTTCCTGCTCACCAATCGGCAAGATCCTGATGGACGTCCTCTTTGGAGACAAAGATCACTTCCGCCGAGAGTCAGTTTGGTTTGAGGTGGTGGACCTCGAGAGCCCATACCATGCATTACTTGGCCGACCCGCCCTGGCCAAGTTCATGGCGGTCCCCCACTACGCCTACCTCAAAATGAAGATGCCCAGTTCCAGGGGGATTCTAATAGTAGCCGGCGACTACCGGAAGTCGTCTGCCTGCGCGGCTGAGAGTAGTCGGCTGGCCGAGTCCCTGGTGATCGCGACCGAGAAGCGGCTCCTTTACCGGGTTGTGGCGATGGCGGGGAAGCAGCTAGAGGTGTCGCCTAACCCAAAGGAGTCGGAGGCTGAGGGTTCGTTCAAGCCGGCCAAAGAGACAAAGAAGATACCCTATGATCCAGAGCACCCAGAGAGGTATGCTGTCGTAGGCACAAACCTCAACAACAAATAGGAAGGCGAGCTTGTCGATTTCCTCTGTGAGAATCGGGACATCTTCGCATGGTCCCCCAAAGACATGCCACGTGTACCGACGGAATTCGCCGAGCACAAGTTACATGTCTGATCTGATGCAAAGCCGGTCAGGCAGCCCTTGCGCCGCCTATCAGAAGAAAAGAGAAGAGTTGTCGGAGAAGAGATAGCCCGACTCCTAGCAGCCGACTTCATTATGGAAGTATTCTTTCCAGAGTGGCTAGCCAACCCGGTCCTGGTACTGAAGAAGAACAAGCAGTGGCGAATGTGTATTGACTACACAAGCCTCAACAAGGCCTGCCCCAAGGACCCGTTTGCTTTACCAAGAATTCATCAGGTGATAGACTCCACAGCCGGATGCGAGCTGTTGAGCTTTTTGAATGCATATTCAGGATATCACCAGATCAAGCTGAACCCGGCTGACAGACTGAAGACCGCCTTCATCACGCCGTTTGGAGCCTTCTGCTACCTCACCATGACGTGCGGCTTGAGGAATGCCAGCGCCACCTTTCAGTGTTGCATGCAGAAGTGCCTCCTCAAGCAACTCGGCAGAAATGCCCACGTCTACATGGACGATGTGGTGGTGAAGACGGAAAAGCGTGGAACACTGCTGGAAGACCTCAAGGAGACCTTTGAGAACCTGCGCCGATTCCAGATCAAGCTCAACCCTGAGAAGTGCGTCTTCAGAGTACCAGCCGGCCAACTCCTTGGCTTCCTGGTCTCTGAACGCGGCATAGAGTGCAACCCTGTAAAGATCAAGGCCATTGAAAGGATGGAGGTACCCAGCCGACTGTTGGACGTGCAAAAGTTCACCGGCTACTTGGCGTCCATTAGCCAATTCATTAGTCGGCTGGGCGAGAAAGCTCTCCCCTTATACCAGCTCATGAAGAAGACCACTTTTTTCGAGTGGAACCACAAGGCGGACGAAGCTTTTCTCCAGTTGAAGAAGATGCTGACTACTTGACCCGTTCTGGCGGCTCCGACTCCTAAGGAACCTATGCTCCTGTACATTGCCGCCACCAGCCGGGTAGTCAGCACAGTCATTATAGTGGAACACAAGGAGGAAGGCAAGGCATTACCTATCCAGAGACCGGTATATTACCTGAGCGAAGTACTGTCGGCCTCCAAGCAGAACTACCCCCACTACCAGAAGATGTGCTATGGCGTGCACTTTGCCGCCTAGAAATTGAAGCCTTACTTTCAAGAGCATCCAATCACTGTGGTCTGCACGGCTCCACTTGCCGAAATCATCGGAAGCGGAGATGCTTCTGGCTGAGTGGCCAAATGGGCCATAGAGCTAGCTCCCTACACCATCCACTACCAGCCCCGCACCGCCATAAAGTCACAAGCACTGGCCGACTTTCTCGTCGACTGGGCCGAGACCCAGTACCTACCTCCAGCGCTCGACTCCACCCATTGGCGGATGCATTTCGACGGCTCCAAGATGCGCACCGGCTTGGGAGCCGGCGTTCTCCTTGCTTCTCCTAAAGGCGACAAGCTCAAATACGCACTGCAAATCCATTTTGCCTCCTCCAACAACGTCGCCGAATACGAGGCGCTCATTCACGGGCTCCGGCTTGCCAAAGAACTTGGCATTCACCGGATCCTGTGTTATGGCGACTCGAACTTAGTGGTTCAACAGTCGTCTGGTGACTGGGACGCCAAAGATGCAAACATGGCGAGTTACCATTTCCTCGTGCAGCAACTCAGTGGATATTTCGAGGGGTGCGAGTTCCTCCATGTGCCAAGAAACGACAACGACCAAGCAGAGGCCTTGGCACAAATTGGCTCTACCCGCCAAGCTAAACCATCCGGCGTCGCCCTTCAACGCCTCCTCAAGCCGTCTGTCAAGCCTTCACCAGAATCAGACTCCATCTTCGTGCCGGCTCCTCCCGAAGAAGTCGGATCCGACTCCAGAGCCCCGACGGACGGTACGGGGATTTTGGTAGATGGCTCCAAAGCCGCCACAGTCGAGGCCGGCCCAGGGACTACCGAACCCGGCCCGGGGACTGCGGCGGCTGGCCCAAAGACTCCAGAACTCGGCCCAAGAGCTGCGCCAGTCGGCCCGGGGACTTCATTAATCCAGCAAGAAGTTGTTGACTCCAGCCCGCCACCTCCCAGCCCAGCCGCCCTCGTCCAAGTCGCAGTTCTGGCAGTCGAAGAAATAGCAGCACTCTCATGGGCCCAGCCCATCCTCAAATTTCTAGTGAGCAAAGAGCTGCTGACTGATGAGACCTTAGCTCGGCAAGTACAACGCCGAGTGGCAGCCTACACCATAGTCAACAGAGAGCTGGTCAGGCGCAACGTCACTGGTTTCTACCAGCGCTGCGTAGAGCCAGAGCAAGGCCAAGCAATTCTCAAAGACATCCATCAAGGCGAGTGCGGCCACCATGCGGCTTCAAGAGCACTCGTTGCCAAAGCTTTCTGACACGGTTTCTTTTGGCCAACGGCCTTAGAAGAGGCCAAGGAATTGGTCCAAAAATGCAAAGGGTGCCAGAAGTTCCGCTCCAAGCCGCATCAGCCGGCTTCTGCACTCAAGACCGTCCCCATTGCCTGGCCTTTCGCAGTTTGGGGTCTAGACATGGTGGGACCATTCAAGACGGCACGAGGTGGCTTAACTCACTTGCTTGTCGTGGTGGACAAGTTCACCAAGTGGATAGAAGCGAAGCCAATCAAGAAACTAAATAGTCCGACTGCCGCGACTTTCATCTCCGACATCACAATTCGGTACGGCATACCACACAGCATCATCACCGACAACAGCACGAATTTTGCCAAAGGCGCCTTGGCCCGTTTCTGTGTGACACAGGGAATCCGACTGGACCTAGAATCCGTCGCCCATCCACAGTCAAACGGCCAGGTGGAGCGAGCAAACGGCCTCATCCTGTCCGGCATCAAGCCCCGACTGATCGAGCCTCTGGAGCGCTCGGCTGGCTGCTGGCTCGACGAGTTGCCAGCCGTCCTCTGGAGTCTGCGCATGACTCCAAACAAGTCAATCGGCTTCACGCCTTTCTTCCTCGTCCACGGTGCTGAAGCCGTCATCCCAACGGACATAGAATTCGATTCCCCGCGAGTCACCATGTACACCGAGGAAGAAGCGGAAGAAGCACGACAAGACTGCGTCGACCTGCTGGAAGAGGGCCGGCTGTTGGCACTCAACCGGTCCAGCATCTACCAGCAGAGCTTGCGCAGATACTACAACAGGAAGGTCAGGCCGAGATCTTTCCAGGAGGGCGACCTCGTGCTCCGATTAATCCAGTGAACAGCCGACCAGCACAAGCTGTCGGCACCTTGGGAAGGCCCCTTCATCATCAGCAAAGTGCTGGGCAACGACTCCTACTACCTGATCGACGCTCAGAAGCCCCGAGCACGCAAGAGGGACGACTCCGGCAAAGAGACAGAGCGGCCATGGAATGCAAATCTCCTCCGAAAATTTTACAGTTAAACGCAGTATGTATCATGCTACCTTTTGTATTAAAAGTACCAAGACTTCGCCCCCCCCCCCCGAGAAGAGCTCGGGGACTGCCTTCTTTTATCTATATGATAAGGAATATGCCTTCGAGTATATTACTCTTTGTTATACCGTTTGGCACCAGGTTCGACTAGTCGGCCCGGGGACTTGCCGACCTGCGCTATGAAATGCTTCCTGCAGCCGGACAAGTAGTGTGTGGCGTCTAAACCGTCTCCTGCCAGAAGCCGCAGCTCGCAGAGCGACTGTATGGTGGGCAGGAGTAAGGAAGAATGGGCGTCCACATGAAAAATGGCTAAGGACTCAAAGCACAAACATAGCTTAAGGCTGGCTTCCAGCCTTTTTTCGCAAACCGACTCTTGAATAGTCGGCTTGCCGCCTTCTATCCGACTTGTTAAACAACCCAAAACACGGCTAAGTACTTGCCTTCCCAAAGTGACCAAGAATTTGATCCAGCAGCAGTCCGTGGAGCGGCTGTCTAACTGACAAAGACGGCAACTAAGGGAAGACGGCAAAGGAAAAAGCCGAAAGAGCAATGAGCAAGAAAGATAGAAGTCGGATGAATATTTAGATAACAAAGGCCCTTGGCCGAATCTTCGAGCAGAATTTCAAAATACACCCCGTGGGTGGAATTGTGTAGATTAACGAGTTCTTCGAAAACTATTAGAACAGATAAAACAAAGACAAGGTGGCAGCCTAGGGGGCGGCAGACGGGTTTGGAGGATCGGAGGAGATGGCGGTGTTGGATGTTGGGGCGGCCGGCTGGGCGGTCTCGGCTTGATCACCTCCGGCAGCAGTCGGCTCGGGCGGGCACGGCTCGTTGCTGGAGGCACGATCGAGCTGAGGCTGGCCGTCCGCTCCGTCTTTAGGTGCCTCCGTCTCGCTCCCGTCCTCCGCCTCGTCTTCCTCCTCGACGCTGGAGCCGATCATCTCTGCCGAGTCCTCGCCGTAGTCAGGGTTCAGCCCAAACCACTCCGGCGGCACCTCCTCGCCGTCTTCAGCCCGCTCGGGGACAAAGATGCTGGTGTCAGTGTACTCGGCGATCGCCGCCGCACGCTTGACAAGGGCATCTTCTACGGCTACCAGCTCCGGCTGGGCCTCTGACCGAAGTGTGGCCAGCTGGTCTAGGTCCAGCCCCGGATACCACGCCTTGACGAATTCCAAGGCTCGATGCGCTCCGGCCCGGGCCGAGGAACCCTCCCAGGCCTCAAGACGGCCAGCCGCGACCTCCAACCAGTCGGCGGTCCGACTGAGGGTGCGCGTAGCCTGCATGTCTAGCCATAGGGCGGCGATCGCTTGGGCGCCGACATGTTGAAGCCCGCGCAACATCTGGTGGGCCGGCCGCAGGCGAGCCCCAATGCTCAGAATATGCTCATCAAGGGTCCGAGGGGCATCAGCGCGATCTCCACGCCATCCGCCCTCCGCTCCTCGCGATCGGCCTCGATAGCTTGAATGGCGGCCTGCGAGTGGCCGGGGAAGAAGTCTGCCAAGACGGAAAGAATGAAGAACAAGTCAAAAAACCAGGAGTCGGCTCGACATATAGTCGACGAGGTCCGCGATCTGGTGGAAGCCGGAGACCAGCATTGCCTCCTTGTCGGTCCAGGAGGAGCGCTCGCTCGCAAACTCGGCCAGGAGGGCGGCTTCCGCCTCTTCCGCCTCCTTCTGCGTCTTCGTAAGCAACTCCTTCTGCTCTGCCAATTGTGCGGCTAGTAGATCGCGCTCTGCGGCGAGCTTGCTGCACTCCTCCCCCTTGGCGCGCAACGCGGAGTTGGCTTCGCTCAGCTGCTGTTGAAGAGCGGCGTTGGCCTCTGAAGAGAAAGAAGAAAGAAGGCGTTAAGTCATCAATGAGGAAGGTCACCGGGGAGATCCGGCCCGACTGCTCAGCAGTCGGCCCGAATCTCGGGGACTACAGCCCGCGGGTGCGCCAGCGCGCCCCCGCAAAGAAGAAAAAGGACTCTCTACGGCTCTCCGACAAGTCGGCAGTCCGCTTGCCCAGCTCTTCAATGTTGCGGTTGAAGGCGGTGACACGGAGGTTGTGATAGTCCTGCAACAAGTATTTCAGAACAAAGGTTAGTACCCGGAACTTACCAATTGGAGTTTCGGGCCGCCTGCTCAGCAGCCGGCCTAGAACTCGGGGACTACACCCAGTGGGTGCGCTGGCGCGCCCCCTCAGAGAGAAACAAGAAAATAGGGACAAAGGAGAAAGCATACCCGGATGGCTGCCCGCGACGCCAGGTGCGCCTTGGTGCTATTTTGGATGGCGTCGCTCTCGGCTCGCAGCTTCGTCTGGACATCTAGAAGCGCCTGGTTCAGTGGGCCCGTGCCGCCTCCTCGCACCCACCCAATGGGCACGGCACTCGTCGCCTCGGCATCTGGAATTATCGAGCTGGCGGTGCCGGTCTCCAAGGGGCGTGGCGCCGAAGTTGCCTTCTCAAGACGACCGCGCATTGGCGAGCCGACTTGAAGGAGTAGCCTTGCCACGGCCTCGTCTTCGGTCGGCGGCAAGGGCGGATCCGCCGGCTGTTTGCCCTGCACGCTTCTAGACGGCGGCGGGGGCGGCTGTGGCGGCGCGACCGCGTCTGGCATGGGGGCGTCGCCGCCGCCCCTCTCCATGAACGGGAACTCGCCGCCGGCTTCCCCTGACTGCCCCGTGAACTCCGGGGGGGCCGCGAGGAGTTCAGAGGGGTGACGAACACCGCCGAGCGCCGGGGCGCGACTTCCTTGGCCGGCCGCTTTGCCGCAGCGGTGGCCTCGGCCGCCTCCAGCTTCTTCAGGGCGGAGGCCTCCGCCTTCTCGGCCTCCGCTTTTTCCCGACGGGCGGCCTCGTCCTCCTCGCGCTTCTCTCGGGCGTTCCGCTCCGTCGCCTCCCAAAGGTCGGCGGCGGGGTCAATCCGCCGAGTGGTGGCAGACGTCTCCACCGACCCCATAACGGAGGCGGCGGCAACCCTCTCAAGAGTGAGGGGAGCCCTGAGGCGAGGAAAGCATATGAGAAACTCAGACAAGATCAACAAAGAGAAAATAAAGATAAGGGATGGAGGCGCTTACACAGAGACCAGCGGCGGCTTCTTCATTTCCTTGCGGAAGCGGTTGGCTTTCGCGGCCGCCTCTTCCCGCTTGGTCGCGGCGGCTGCTCCCTTGAACTTCTTCGACCGGCCACCAAGCGTACTCAGCCCGGCCCGGCGCTTCTTTGCACCGCCTTGAGCGTCCAAGCCGGCGGAGGAACTCACGCTTGGCTGGCTGACTTTTGGCTGGCGACGCGGGCGACTTCTCCCTCGGCCCCGTCGTCAGGCCAGTCGGCGAAAGTGGCCGAAGGCCTGGAGCCGCCTGCTTCTCCCCTCCTCCCTCGGCATCGGCTTCCATGGCTTCCGCCCCCAAGTCCGGATAGTCGACGTTGCTCCCCGCCCGATCAGGGACAAACTGACGAGCCGGCCCCGCTGTGCCGGCCGAAGGAGGGACGAGAGGATTCTGATTCAAAACAAAAAACGGCCAGACTTGACAAGTCGGACTCGGCAGCAAAAGAAACAGAAGAAGAAGGAAGATGACTTACAATAGGCAGGGGGTTGGCGCGCGAATACGGCTCCTTGCCGAACCGCCAGTCCATCGAGAGACCGTAGTTCGCGATGTAGTTCACCGTGTTCGCCACCTCCGCGTGAGGCATGTCCTTGGAGCACATCTGACTCGGGTCCCGATGACCGCTCATCAGGTGAGGTCGGCCTTGGAGTGGGAGGACCCGGCGCGCCACGAAGGCGGCCAGCAAGTCGGCCCCGGTCAGGCCCTCCGATTGCGTTAGCACTCGGAGTCACGCGATGGCGGCGGCACTAGCGGGAGACAGCATCCTGGCTTGGTGTGACCAGCTGGGGAGCCTTCCAGCCGGTGTGTCGGCTTCATAAGCCGACAGGTTGACCCAGTCGCATTCTGGGGCGACGTTCTTCACATAAAAATATGACCGCTGCCACATCTTCCCCGACTTAATCAATGCGATGGTGGGAAACGGTTTGTCGGCCACTCATCTCTGCATCGCGATGAATGCACCGCACTGGGCTAGCACGCCGGCGACGTGTGTGCCGAGCTTGGATTGGAATAACTCATCCTAGAGCTTGATGGTGGGGAGAATGCCAAGGAAGCCTTCGCACAAGGTGGCGAAGGCAGCCAGCAGCACCACCGTGTTCGGAGTAAGGTGGTGCGGCTGGAGCCCGTGGAACTCCAAGAAGGAGCGGAAGAAGCACTACGAGAAATACGTCAACTTGTGACCACCACTATTGGTCACTGAAAGGTCATGGTTTTTCATTTGCGACCTTTTTGTGACCAAAAACAGAAGGTCAAAAGCTGGCGGTCATAAACTGACTATAGCGACCTTTCTTCTGGAATGGTCGAAGACGTTTACGACCAAAATACATCTACTGTTTTGTTTTGGTCACTAGCAACCTCCCCAGGCCACGTAGGCATCCAGCGTGGCAATTTGAAGTGGCACAAGATTCAGCCCGGTCCAATTCGATGTTTATATGGGCCGAGCCCATTAATTCGGCCTTTTTAATATTATTTTTCCTATTAATTTTTGCTAGCTACATGGGCTGGCCCAGCAATTCAGCCTTTTTATTTCTAGACGCAGCCTTTTACAGCGTATGATCTTTTATTTTTTGCCATTTTATTTTCCACTGTTTTACATTTGTCCCAAGAGTTTCAGTTCTTCTTTTTCTCAGAAGATTGGTCCCAATTGTCAGTTTCTAGTAATAGGACCCGGTTGTCAGGGTCAAGTTCTTTAGATTTCATTTCATAGTAAATAAGTAATAAATATCTAAATCAGCACTGGCAAAATACACTCCTTGAAATAGTATCCAGAATGGCAATCACAGTATTACAATGTGAATACATTTTTTTGTGGGTAAACGCGGATACATCATACAACACAAATACAATGGCAATGACAGTATTACAAGCTCTACTGCTTCTGTCGACCTTCTTCAACATGGACCTCCTTCATTCCTTCTCCTTATCCTTTCAACCTTCTTTTGCATGGAGCTACTGTGAGAGGAAATCTACAGTTAAGAACAAAATACGTATATAAGAAGTTGGGTACATATCACTTTGGAAAGCACAAGATATCATTTGGCTGGACATGAATATCACTTGTGCATGGGACAGTAAAAGGAATTACAACTAAACAAGAATTCAACATGAATTGGTAAAATGAACAGGCAAAGAATGCACTGTCCAACTGATTCAGCATGAGAGTCCGACGGCGACAGCACCAAGCAAAATTCAGTAAAGCGTATAAATAGATTCAGGCCAATTGGTAAAATGAAATCTAATCCATGAGATTTAGTCAACTTTAGGGAGCATCGCAGATTCAAACCAATATTTGCAAGCATGTAAATACCGATTCAACACTAGGGAGTATTGACTTTTTCTGGCAGCGAGAAAGCAACTCAATTTGGCAAGCAGTGCAATACCAAGTGAATTTAGTCAAACATGCAAGTGAATTTAGAGCAGTAGCACTAGGGACTAGTAGCACTAGGGACTAGGGACTGACAGCAGTAACACTAGATTCAGTCAAGTGAAAGTGAATTTAGAGAAGTAGCAAAATCAGGGAACGTGAGAGAGGTAGAGTGTTGGGGATATTACTGCTGGGCATAAACCGGCCTATCTGGGCCGGGTCAACTTCATCAGTAGTTCCAGAAGTGATAAAGCCCAAGAAGGCAGATGAGGGCCTAAGGCCCGTAGCCGGTTCAAGACTTGTAGCGGTAAACCGGAATTTGTATATAAACTTGTATTGTAAGTTAGGAATAAAGAGAGACCAACCCGGGTACGAATATCGACCGGTGTTGGGACTTTGTGAACCGACGGGTGTCACCCGTGTATATAAGGGGACGACCCGGCGGCGGTTCAAGGACAACAGACAACAACTCGAGACATAGGTGAAGCTTGTTTGCTCCCTAGTCGTCGAAACCCCATCAATTCCATAACAACTAGACGTAGGCTTTTACCTTCATCGAAGGGGCCGAACTAGTATAAACTCTCTTGCGTCCTTGTGTCCGCTTTAACCCTTCAAGCTAATCCGTCGCGATGGCTCCACGACTAAGTCCTTTCTCTAGGACATCTGCCGTGACAATACCACGACAGTTGGCGCCCACCGTGGGGCTATCGCACGATGGTTTCCGGTTCTTGGAGGGCCGCTTTGAAGGACTCGAGGGCTACGCTGTAGGCCGGATGACTAAGAGTCGTCGTGGTAAGCTCTACATCGACGACGCAGGCTGGGGCCCCGAGGCCAGCTCAGTTGAGTACGGGTACCGGGTCCCCTTTGGTAGCATTCACGTTTTCATTGGCAAGATCGGTGAACCGGGCCCTGAGCCGTACATCTGCACCGACCTCGTCGAGACGGCTCAGCGTGCGCGATCCGCCCGGGTTAAACCGGCCATGAAGCGTGCCTTCGTGGGAGTCATCCATGGAGGAAGTTATGAGGACGGATCGGAATTTCGCGGCGCGACCGTCGTTTGTTCCAGTGATGAATCTTCGACTGGAGAAACTGAATCTCTTTATCAGCTACAAGATGGCCGGATTGGGAGTTGTTCCGATGGCGATAGTATTCTGGACCCCTCTGATCTGCCCAACCGGGTTGATATATTCATGGCCGAAACACAAGCAGCGCTTCATTCTTCGACAGCTGCGGCAACGGTCTCCGGTTCAGCAGCGGTGACGGCTGCTGGGGCAGGAGGCCCTGTGCGCCCGCCAGCTCAGGTTCTATCAGAACTATCTGATGTGTTGGCTGTGCTTATGGCGGAAGTTAATCCGCCGGATCAGGACGTTCACAACGCGGAGATTGCAAAGGTAAAGGAACAGGTCACCCAGGCCAAGGCGGGTCTGGCGGCTGAGGACACCAGGATGGCCGCAGAGCGGGCCGCTTTAGATGCACATGCCTACAAGCTTATGTTGGACCAGAGCGCGTCTCATGAAGTCATGAGGAGGAAGCACCGATCCCGCTTACCTCCGGTTTTCGAGGCCAGAGACCTTTTCAACACTCCAAGAACAAGAGCCGGCAATCCGCTGGAGGGAAACCGAGCAGAAGCCCCTGGGATCGGTGCACTGGTTCAGCCTCGTCAGATGGACCCGCCTCGCCAAAACACCGTTGTACCTCAGGCTGCTTTAACACCTCCGGGTCACTACTCCAACCCAATGGACAATCTTGTTGCCGCTGCTGCACGGCTGGAGGCCATTCCAATTGAAGGTGATTCGCCGCAAGCAGTAGAGACGCGACGGGTCAAGGAACTTCTGAGGACAGCTTTGGCCCAACAGGAGGCGTACTCGTACAGCCGCGACCGGATCCACTCGACCCCCCGTCCAAGCCGGAGTTATAGAAGACACATGGATGAACCGGCAGTGTCGAGTAATGAACGACATGGGGAACCCCGTGACAACAACCCGGCGGGTGGTGCTGATGACGCTCAGGGAGTGGTGGACCGGGCCCGCGCGCGCAGGGAGGCCGAGTTAGCCACACAACATCAGGCTCGGCAGCTCACGCCGGTTCGTCCAACCACCTTGACTGATCCTGGTGTTACTTCTAGTTCTTTGGGGGTGCCTTGCCTTATCCCCGCTTTACGCAACGTGCGCCTGCCCAAGGATTTCAAAGGCCCACGCAAGGTACCAAATTACACGGTGGATCAACCTCCAGAGACATGGGTGGAGACTTATGAGATGGCCATGGAGATGCTTGATGTGGATGACGCGGCGTGTGCGAAATACTTCACCATGATGCTCGAAGGAATGGCCCAGACTTGGTTAAAAAGCTTGCCGGCTAATTCTATCAGTTCATGGGCCCAATTACGAGCCCGGTTTATCAGCAATTTCAAAGATACCTGTAAACAGCCTATGTCGATAGTGAACTTGGCTGCATGCGTCCAGGAGGAAGGAGAATCAACGACTCATTGGGTACGCCGGGTCTCACAAGTGTTGCACTCCTCAGACCGCATCAATGCTGACACCGCAGTATTAACCCTAGAAGGCAATTGCCGGTTTGGACCCCTGAAGCTGAAGTTGGGACGGATGAAGCGTCATTGCACTGACATCGGGACCCTCATGGCCACTTTGGTGAAATATGCTGATTCTGATAGCACCAAGGATCCCGAATCTGATGATGACAAGACAGGGAAAGGGAAGAAGAACAGCAGCTCCAAAGGTCAGCAGCATCACTGGGCAGGCAATGGTGGAGGAGGCAAGCGTAAAGCGGATGGTAACATGGACTTTGTGGCTAATACCAACGCACAGGACAATGGCCAGCGACGCAAGGGTAGGCCGAAAAATCGTAATGGAGCGCCCAACCCTAACCCAAACCGCCTAAACTATCTGCTAAGCCAGCCCTGTCCAAGACATGGGACGAAGGAGGCGCCGACAAACCACCTTTGGAAGGATTGCTTTATTATGCAGGAGTTCAAGAATTCTAATAATTTCCGGTATGATCACGAATCTGGCGGTGGCTCGGGATCCGGGCCGGGTTACGGAGGAGGAAGTTCCGGTTCAGGCTTCGATGGTAATCCGGGCGGACATAATGGTCAAAATAGTCAGAACAACCAGGGTGGTTACAACCAACAGCAGCAACAGTCAGGTTACCAGAGCAACCCAAAGCAGTTGAGTAATGGGCAGTACCATGTCTTCACCACTAGCTTGGACAAGTGAGACCGGAAAGTTCAGAGGCGGGCGGTCAACTCTGTTGAACCGGCCATACCCCGTTATCTACATTGGTCTAAACAGCCAATCATATGGAGCAGAGAAGATCACCCTCCCCAGGTTGATAATCCGGGTCTGTTGGCTTTGGTGGTGGCACCTCAGGTGGGAGGTTACAAGTTCACCAAGGTGCTCATGGATGGAGGGAGTAGCATTAACGTCCTGTACTATGAGACCTTCCGTCATATGGGACTAACAGATAAGAATCTCAAACCGTCTAATACAGTATTCCACAGTGTAGTGCCTGGCAGATCAGCATATCCCGTTGGTAAGATAGCTCTGGAAGTGGCCTTTGAGGATGATCATGATTCCCGGTCGGAGATATTGATGTTTGAAGTGGTGAAAATCCAAAGTCCATATCATGCCCTGTTTGGGCGACCGGCCTACGCCAAGTTTATGGCTCGGCCCTGTTATGTGTATTTGCAGCTCAAGATGCCGGGTCACTGTAACACCCTCGATGCGACTATATCTCCTACGTGTCGAGGCATGACTTAGAGGCATAATCGCATTGAAGGTATATGTCACAATTTAGGCAATCTTCACAACATCCCATGTAACATAAACAATAAAGGGGAGATAACATAGTTGGCTTACACTCGCCACGTCAATCAAGTACTTAAATAACATTACATCGTCCAAACACTCATGGCCCGACTACGGCGCCAAAATAAAAGAGAACCCAACATTCGACACGGTCCCAATCACCCCCAACTGGGCACCACTACTGATCATCGGGAAAGGAAACATAGTAACGTTGAGAGTCCTCGTCGAACTCCCACTCGAGCTCATACGCGTCTCCTGGAGCGGAATCATCAGGCCCTACATCTGGTGTAATAGTAATCTGTGAGCCACAAGGACTCAGCAATCTCGCACCCTCGCGATCAAGACTATTTAAGCTTATAGGTATGGCAAGGTAAATATAAGTGGAGCTGCAGCAAGCGACTAGCAAGTATGGTGGCTAACTTATTCGCAAAAGAGAGCGAGAGGAGGAGGCAAAGCATGAGCGAGAAACTAGAGAGCAACCTGCGCAAACATTACTCCAACATCGTGTCCGCTTCCCGGACTCTGCCGAGAAGAGGCCATCACGGTAACACACTCAGTTGATTCATTTTAATTTAATTAAGGTTCAAGTTATCTACAACCGGACATTAACAAATTCCCATCTGCCCATAACCGCGGGCACGGCTTTTGAAAGTACAAATCGTTGCAGGGGAGTCCCAACTTAGCCCATGACAAGCTCTCACGGTCAACGAAGGAATAGACCTCCTCCCAAGACGTTCCGATCAGACTCGGTATCTCGGTAATTCAAGACACTTCGACAGGTTAAAACAAGACCAGCAACACCGCCCGAATGTGCCGACAAATCCCGATAGGAGCTGCACATATCTCGTTCTCAGGGCACACTCAGATGAGCTCTCCATACAACTAAAACCAAACCTCGAGTTTCCCCGAGGAGGCGCTGCATAGGACTCTAGTTTGGACCAACACTCAGAGGAGCACTGGCCCGGGGGGGTTTAAATAAGATGACCCTCGGGCTCCGGAAACCCAAGGGAAAAAGAGGCTAGGTGGCGAATGGTAAAACCAAGGTTGGGCATTGCTGGAAAAGCTTTAATCAAGGCGAACTATCAAGGGGTTCCCATTATAACCCAACCGCGTAAGGAACGCAAAATCCGGGAACATAACACCGATATGACGGAAACTAGGGCGGCAAGAGTGGAACAAAACACTAGGCGAGAGGCCGAGCCTTCCACCCTTTACCAAGTATATAGATGCATTAAGATAACATGGCAATATAATGATATCCCAACAAGTAAATAAAAGATGTTCCAACAAGGAACGGCCTCCAATCTTCACCTGCAACTAGCAACACTATAAGAGGGGCTGAGTAAAGCGGTAACATAGCCAATCAACGGTTTGCTAGGACAATGGAGGGTTAGAGGTTTGACATGGCAATTTGGGAGGCTTGAAAGTAAGTGGTAGGCATCGTAGCAATGGCATAGCAAAAGAGCGAGCAAACTAGCATAGCAAAGATAGTAGTGATTTCGAGGGTATGATCATCTTGCCTGCAAAGTTGTCAGAGTTTACTGGATCCTCGAAAGCAAACTCAACAGGCTCCTCATTAGCAAACTCGTCTCCCGGCTCTACTCAAACAAGACAAACAAGCAACAAGGACACAATCAACCCCGTGCAAGAACCAAACAAGACGATGCGATGATGATATGCTATGCGGGATGCAATGCGGGATGCAAAATGCAAGATATGACGGAACTGCATGAACCTGGCCTCAAATTGGAAATCCAAGTGTGCCACTGGAAAGATGAGATGAAATCGCTTGAAAACGATATAAAGAACGCCGGAATCGGAGTTACGGTTTGGAAATGGCGAGCGATTCAAAAATGACACCGGTCTGCGATTTACAGCAAGTAGCCATCTAAACGCAAATAGATGAACATGCTACAGCAACCAAACATGACAACAAAATACATGGCAGGGATGCACACAAGATGCTTAACAAAAGTCTAGCACTGAGCTACGGCCAATTCATCCATTAACAGGTTCAAACAGGCATGGCAAAAATGCATATGACAAACAGATCTCAGACTTAGTGAAGTTAACACTTGTCTGGAATTTCAGATCAGGTAGCCCTCTTCGGAGCAACAAAACTATATGCTACAGGACCTGAACATGGCAAAGTAAAGCATGGCATAGAGCTCCTCAAAGATCTTAACAAAAGTCCCTTAGTGACCTTGAGTCAAAAGGGATCAGAAAATACAATTGCAAGCATGTGAACATAGCAAAAACATATTCAGTTTTCAGACTTCGTGAAAACTGACACATGCTGAAATATAACTCAAGTAGGCATGTTTACAAGCTCGATGCACTCACTACGGTGCAAGTCATCACAAGAAAAGCATACACCCATCAAGAAGGCATAAAATGCAAGCTAGACATGGCAAGAACAATAGCATAGCATGCACGAATCAACTACAACATCATCGGCAAAATTGCAAACAAGTTGACAATCTGCCCAGATTCACAAAGTAGCAAAATTAGAGCTCGATTGACTCAAGCTAGCCTGCCACATAATTGCAAACAAAGACATGGATGGATAAAGCACTACAAGATTAACAAAACATCCTTACTGATCATCCTCAAAAGAGGCACGGATCACTAGGAAACAACAAGAACATATGGCATCATGAGATAAACAGCTCCAGGACTTAGTGAAATTACTAAGTCCCTGAAAACAGAATTAGCAAGTGCACCACTTTGCAAGCTTGCACAAGTCACCACACACATCCTAAAAATACATGGGTTGCACCTCTGGAAAGATGACAAAACCCTTAACAAAACACATGTAGAGCATCAGGGCATATCATGCACACAATAATCATGGCAAAAATGACAAAAGTGCTAAACGGAGTAGCAGATCTGACAAATATCTCATGTAGCCCTCTTCTAATAGTATTTCGGGCATCAAGATGAACCCAAATGAAAATGATGCAATGGAATGAAATGATGTACTCTCTGAGATGAACATTTTGATATGCTATATGCATGAATCGGAGCTACGGATGCAAAGTTACGGAGCCGTGAACATGAGCACATGAACTAAAAATTCTGGGACTTAGGAAAAATTCAACCTCCGGATTAGGGTTTCACTGTTCACCGGATCTAGATCTCGCGCACGGAAATCGAGGAACGTCGAAGCTGCACTGTTCGCCGGAGTAGGGGGGCGCGATGGCCGGAGGAAGGCGGAGGCCGGCCCGGATGGTTGCCGGCGCGGGCTACGGGCGCGACGGGGCGGCGCGGCCGGC
>NC_057800.1:593509232-593540149 GCF_018294505.1 Triticum aestivum | reverse complement strand
GGCGGGCCGCGCGCGGAGATGGCCGGCGGGGGGACACGTGGCGGAACGCGGTAGGCAGCGGCGGCGGTGTCTGGCGCGTCCGGACACGTCCGGCGCGCGGAGAGACGACGGGGGCTAGGTTAGGGGTGGTTTGGACCCGGAATTTCGAGAGAGGCTCTAGTTTTATAAGTAGAGGGAGCTAGGAGAGTCCAAATGAGGTGCGGTTTTCGGCCACACGATCGTGATCGAACACTCTAGATGATGGAGTAGAGTTAGGTGGGTTTTGGGCCAAATTGGAGGGGTGTTGGGCTGCAACACACACGAGGCCTTTTCGGTCCCTCGGTTAACCGTTGGAGTATCAAACGAAGTCCAAATGATATGAAACTTGACAGGCGGTCTTCTAGTAGTAAACCAAGGCCTCTTGGCATGTCTCGGTCCAATCCGGAAATGTTTAAACCCCACACACGAAAGAAAGCTAGAAATGACCACCGGAGGAGAACGAAGCGTCGGAATGCAAAACGGACAACGGGGAAAATGCTCGAATGCATGAGATGAACACATATGCAAATGCAATGCACATGATGACATGATATGAGATGCATGACAACGACAACAACACACGGAGACAAAACCCGAACCCGAGGAAATAAATATAACTTAACGCCGGAAACGGCAAGAGTTGGAGTACAAATTGGGAAAGTTACATCCGGGGTGTTACAGTCACAAGGGGACAATAATGGTTCACGGAAGCCGCAAAATCGCTTTGGAATGCGAGGAAGGAGATGCGGCTTATGCAGAGTCGGTTTGTGCCACCGAGGAGTTGAAGTACTATAAAGACAATGTTGATCCGGCGGACATGACTCCGTTGAAGAAGCCAACTACGGAGCATGATCCGGCCCTGAAGTTCAAATTGGTAGCAGAAACTAAGCTTGTTGACTTCGTACCTGGTGATTTGTCCAAGAAGTTTAGCATCAGTGCCAACTTGGATCCAAAATAGGAAAGCGCGCTCATGGAGTTCATCCGTGAGAATCGGGACATTTTTGCATGGAAGCCCTCTGACATGCCAGGTGTACCGAGGCAACTCGCTGAGCACACACTTAATGTGGATCCTAAATATAAACCAGCGAAACAGTTCCTCCGCCGGTTTAACGAAGAAAGACGCAAGGCAATTGGAGAAGAGGTAGCCAGGCTCTTAGTAGCTGGCTTTATTGTTGAAGTTTTTCACCCCGAGTGGCTTGCCAATCCGGTGCTGGTCCTCAAGAAAAACGGCACATGGCGCATGTGTATGGATTACACAGATCTTAATAAGGCTTGTCCAGCAGATCCTTTTGCTCTCCCCCGTATTGATCAAATTATTGATGCTACGGCGGGCTGTGAGCGTTTAAGTTTTTTGGATGCGTATTCTGGCTATCATCAGATCAAAATGGCAGTTAAGGACCAGGAGAAGACGTCATTTATAACTCCCTTTGGAGCCTTCTGCTATGTGTCTATGCCCTTCGGGCTCAAGAGTGCCCAAGCGACTTACCAACGGTGTGTACAAAATTGTCTTCACAAGCAGATTGGCCATAATGTACATGCTTACATGGATGATATCGTGGTTAAGTCCAGAGAGAAGGAGGCTCTGATTGATGATTTGAAGGAAACCTTTGATAACATGAGGACATACAAGATGATGCTTAATCCGGACAAGTGTGTCTTTGGTGTACCGGCGGGCAAGTTATTAGGCTTCTTGGTGTCCAATAGGGGAATTGAGGCTAATCCGGAGAAGATCACATCCATCACTTCCCTCGCTAAACCGATGTGTATCAATGATGTTCAGCGCCTGGCAGGCCGGATTGCTGCGTTAAGCCGGTTTATCAGTCGCCTCGGTGAGAAGGCAATCCCTTTGTATCAGATGTTGAAAAAGACGGATCAGTTTTTCTGGAGTTCTGCTGCTGATGAAGCATTTGAGGACTTAAAACGGCAATTGGCCAATCTGCCTGTGCTCGCTGCTCCCATTGACAAGGAGCCGTTGCTGCTATATGTTGCTGCTAATGCTCGGGCGGTCAGTGTGGCTATTGCGGTAGAGCGAAAGGAGGCAGGTAAGGAGCATCCGGTTCAACGTCCGGTCTATTATATCAGCGAGGTGCTCATTGAGTCCAAGCAAAGGTATCCGCATTGGCAGAAGCTGGTGTATGGAGTTTTTATGGCAAGCCGGAAGCTTAAACAATACTTCCAAGGGCATCCAATTATAGTGGTCAGTTCTGCTCCTTTGGGAGATATCATCCAGAACCGGGAACCAACTGGCCGGATTGCAAAGTGGGCTATAGAGCTAGGGCCGTACGGTTTGAAGTATGTGCCTTGGACAGCGGTTAAGTCTCAAGCACTTGTTGATTTCATCAATGATTGGACGGAAATGCAAGCACCTGAAGAAAAGCCGGATCATACGTATTGGACCATCCATTTTGACGGATCCAAGCAATTGGAAGGCTCGGGGGCTGGAGTCGTATTAACCTCCCCACGAGGTGATAAGTTTTGTTATGTTCTCCGCTTAATGTTCCCTTGTACTAACAATGCAGCTGAGTATGAAGCCTTGCTCCATGGTCTCCGGATTGCTAAGGAGATGAATCTAAGTCGAGTTAAGTGCTTCGGTGACTCAGACCTTGTGGCTCAGCAGGTGTATGGCACTTGGGACTCCAAGGACCCACTCATGGCAGCATATCGTCGTGAGGTGGATATTGTTGCAGGTTATTTCAGAGGCTATCGGGTGGACCACGTGGACCGGCGGAAAAATGAAGCGCCGGACGCTTTAAGCCGGCTGGGCTCTCAACGCAAACCGGTCCCGCCCAATGTTTTTCTGGATGTGTTGCACAACCCATCGGTGAAGATCCCTGGTGAAGAGGATTTGGCTATTCCTGATCCGGAGGCTCAATTGGTGGCAGCTCTTCATGTTATTCCGGATTGGACGCTTCCTTACCTGGCGTACAAGAATCGGGGCGAGTTGGCAGAGGATGAGATTCTGGCCCGGCAGATAATCCGGCGATCCAAGTCCATGGCTATCATCAACGGCGAGTTGCATCATTGCAGTGTATCAGGAGCTTTTCAACGTTGCGTGTCCCTTGAAGAAGGCCGTGAAACTTTGCGTGAGATCCACGAAGGAGATTGTGGTCACCACGTCGGTTCAAAGTCTCTGGTTGCTAAAGCGTTTCACCATGGCTTCTATTGGTTAACTGCTCATGCTGATGCGGAGGATCTGGTCAGACGATGTGATGGTTGCCAAAGGTTTTCAAGACGTGCTCATGTACCGGCTCAAGAATTGAGAATGATTCCAATTACTTGGCCGTTTGCGACTTGGGGGCTGGATATGGTTGGGCCTTTCAAAAGGTCCAAAGATAAGAAGACCCACCTCCTGGTGGCGGTTGACAAGTTTACAAAGTGGGTGGAGGCAGAACCTGTTAGCAAGTGTGATGCGGCCACGGCGGTTCAGTTCATCAAAAAGGTGATTTTCTGGTTTGGCTTTCCGCACAGTATTATCACAGATAATGGTACCAATTTGTCCAAAGGTGTGACGAAGGAGTTCTGCGAACGGGAGCACATCCGGCTCGATGTTTCATCAGTGGCACATCCACAGTCCAATGGTCAAGCAGAAAGAGCTAATCAAGAGATCCTGAGAGGCATCACGCCCCGGCTCATGGTTCCTTTGCAGAGAACGCCGGGTTGTTGGGTAGAAGAATTACCATCTGTGCTATGGAGCATCAATACAACACCCAACAGATCAACAGGATACACACTTTTCTTCATGGTTTATGGAGCGGAGGCGGTTCTCCCCAGTGATATCCATCATGATTCACCTCGTGTAACGGCTTATATTGAAGCGGACAACGAGACAGCACGACAAGATGATTTGGACTGGTTGGATGAAGAGCGTGACATAGCAGCCGCCCGATTGGTGATTTACCAGCAGGATCTTCGTCGTTATCACAGTCGCCGGGTCAGAACCAGAACCTTTCAGGAGGGAGATTTGGTGCTTCGGCTCATCCAAGATCAGACTAGTATGCATAAGTTATCCCCACCTTGGGAGGGGCCTTTCGTGGTCAGCAAGAATCTGCACAACGGGTCATACTATCTGATTGATATTTGAGAACATAAGGATTCACGTACATCAGAAGAAGAGACCAACAGGCCGTGGAACATAGCTCATCTTCGGCCTTATTATACCTGAGCCATTGGTTCTACTTATGTACATATTACAACGATGTATATATTAACTATAATAAACCGGAACCTCAGCTAAAGCAGGGTATCTGTTCTTTTACATCATGTGTGGTTACACGGAGTTGTTTTAAAGCGGCTTCTAGTTTACCCCTTGAGTTCGCTTTGCTAAAAGCATCGTGTTATATCACTTGGAGGATTGCTCGTGTCCGAACCAATACCATGCCTCTTGATAGGCGAGAGCCACCAGATCACTTGGGGACTTGGTCATGTCTGAACCAGTCATGCCTCTTGATCGGCCTAAGGCCACAGAATCACTTGGGGGCTTGGTCGAACCCGAACCATGACCATGCCATTTGGTCGACATAAATGCCACGGTTTCATTTGGGGACCTGGCTGACTAGAACCATAGTTACACCTAACGGGAGCTTGGTCGTGTTTGGCCATGGTAACGCCATTTGATCAGCTTAAATAAACCTTTTTTGGCAAACGGTTTTGCCATTGCTTTTGCTTCACACTTTTCTTTGAAGTTTTTTTTTTGCTTTTTTTTGCGTTTTTTAAACCGACAAAGTTTTTTAACCAATCAATTGACGGAACACAGTTCACGTCAATCTGGAGAATATTTGCCCGGTTTGATCCTTGTTGTTAACATCCTCTTATGGAGTAACACGGTGTTTATCATAACCCGGCATGGTTTACATGGTAAACCTGCGTCATATATATATATATATATATATATATATATATATATATATATATATATATACAGGAGCTGTTATCTCCTCCAACAGTGTGGGTTTGCAAAACTCCGCTTCAAGATTGGCCAAGCCAACTTCATACTCAACGATGGCAGGTATTATGTATCTCAAAAATTTGATCATATACTTAAAATTTTGTTTTGGATGTTTTAATTTCATATATACGGACATCATATTCCGCCTGACGGTACAACCGCGGTGGCACTTGATGAATTTCTCATTTCAGAAACTGTTTTGGAAAGTTCATCACCACAGGAAGAACAAATTATGCACGAAGGCATATCAACCTCAAAGGTATTAGCTAGCCTATTACAAGGCAACATGGTGCCCATAATAATATAATTGTTTTTCACAAAGGAGAGGCAGTTTTAAACCCGGCTTCCGGTTCAAGCTTGGTCACCAGCCTGGCCTGATGGTTGTGGGTCATCCTGCGCCGCTTCAGCCTCCGTTTCTCTACCCAGTGGCTGGAAATCCACAGTTGTCCAGTCGGTTCCCATTAATGCTTGAAAAATAGCTTCATCATGGATCAGCAATGACGGGTCAATATCGGGAGCGTAAGTATGCTTACGGATTGGAGGGATCATATTTTCTAATTCATGGATTGGTGCAGCTATTCGCTTGTTCTGACTGTCATATTGCGCTCGATAATGAGACAAGTCTGCTTCCTCAGCCAACTGACAAGCTAGCGGACGGACCTCCTGGTTTATTGCTCGCAGATCCGCTTCACCAAATTCTGACCCGTCTTCCTTCAAGCTGGGATAGCCCTGAGCCGCTTCAATAGGATCAAAATCCGGCACCCAGGCTTTGGCCCGGGTTAAGGCACTGATTGCACCAGTTCGAGCAGCAGATTTCTTCAGCTCTTCAACCCGGGCAGGAAGCACTGACAGTTTCATCAGAGTATCTTGAATTAAAGTGGGCGCCGGTTTGTTATGAGACGCGGTACAGATGATCCGCTGGGCACCAGTATACAATTGTTCAACCAATGTATAGGCGGCTTTCAATTTCTTCTGCACATCTGACCCCAGGTGACCAATGCGTGTCCCTGAAATACCATAAAGGGTTAATAAAGCGGCAACTCTATAAGAAGGCAGAGCCAATTCAGAAGGCAAGCTGGCTTACCAAAGATAGCAGTGGTCATGGCATGCACGTGCCGCTCTATGCTGGTCAGTTCATCCGTCACTGGTTTTAGTGCAGCCTCGGCATCCTCTGCTCGTTTGATCAAAGCGGACTTTTCAGTGGCCCAATCCGCCCGTTTCTTCTTGAAGTTCTCCTTAAGCTGCTCCATGGCGCTTAAAGCGCTGGTTAATTCCTCTTTTGCTTTGGAGGTTTCAGCTTGTTGGGTTTTCAGGTTTTCTTGGAGGTCGGCGATTTGATTTTCTTTCGTCTTCAGCTCAGCCTGCATGCAGACAATTATATGCTTCAACAAAACGGTACAAGGATTGAAGTACCAACCACATAACAAGTTATGCACTTGGCACTTGGGGGCTAATGCATATTTGATCTTCATCTTTCAATTGCTTACAAAGTTCCAAGATCAATACAAGTATTCAACTTGGCACTTGGGGGCTAATGGCTATTTGCTCGTATATATTCTGATGCGGCAATTTCAATTACTTAAAGTACCGGTTTAACTACACTAAGTTGAACCGGCCCTTGGGGGCTACATCAGCGAATTTCAAAGCATCAAGATTTATATTAGTAAGTCCCGGTTTGAAAGAATATTACAAACCGTCCCTTAGGGGCTAGGAGAGTCAGCAAGAATGGAAGCATACAAGCAGGAAGGAGCATATGAAAGTTACCTCATATTTATCTTTTATCATATTAACCAGACCGGCTTCATAGTCGCGACTGGTATAAAACCGGTTCAGATAGCCGGAATGGATATCTTGGGCACTCAGAGCAGGATAAGTCGTCAGATCAGCGTTCCACTTGCCTTTGCCAAAGGCAGCAAATTCTTCCTTGGCAGAATGTTTGGATAAAGCGACAGGATTGCTTGGCTCAGTATGGCCAGTGCCAGTAATGATAACCTCATCATCCTGGGTACCGCCGGTTTGCACTGGAGCTGTTGGCTTGTCAGTAGGTTTTGCTGGACCGGTGGAGCTTTCAATCCGGATGGAGTCTGTGGGCTGATTGACAGGACATGAGGCATCAGCAGGTCTCTCTTCAGCAATAAGATCGTCGTCTTGCTGCGGTGGATCGTTGGGTATATCCTCAGGAATAGCCGCTTCAAGATCGGGTGTCTTGCCTGGCTCAAGAACGGCATCTTCTTCGGCCGCTTTGTCCAGGCGGGCCTTCTTACTTGGCCTAGGTTTGGCCCTGAGAAGAATAACAAAATCAAATACATCATATGTACAAGGGTGATGTACTGCAAATATCACAATAAGTGTAGCTTACCCAAGTACCGTTTTGAGCGGTGGCAGCTGAGTAGCCGATGACTCGCCAGAAGATGAGTGGGAAGTAACCTGGTAATCGGAGTCAGACGGATTAAGAGGTTGACGAAAGCAGCCCGCTTTAGGACAAGCACTGACAAGCAAATTAGAGACCTCTGAATGGCGTTTCCGAACCGGACTGTTCGGTAAGCCGGCGGAGGTAACTACTTGGCCGCTGTGTCGGGTTGTGCGACGGGCTTCGTGTTGTTGGGTCTTCATAAGAAATTTAGGATCCAGATAAGCAAGAGGATGAGAAAGTTTAACTTTCCGGTTTGCCTGATGGATTTTTTATGAAGGCAAAGTTTCTGAATCAGAAGATAGAATAATTACCTCTGCAACATCCGCGTGGCTGGCTTCGGCATCATCCTGACAAATAGCATCATCAATAAGACGCATGAAAAATAAACCAAGTGAGTCAAGCTATACCTCAAAGTCCGGATTATCCACATCATCATCAGGGGCCGGATTAGAAGATGTCGTGGTTCTTTTCCTGTGGGCAGTCTTCTTCACAGCTTTAGTCTTTTGCCGAGTTGCTCTTTCCGGTCTGGCTGGATTTTCTGGTTTCTCCCGCGGCAGTTTTTTGCTCCAAAACGGATCATTGCCCTGATTACACATACACTGATATTAAACAATGACCAGACATATCAATAAACAGATTCAGCAAAGAGAAAAATCAAAGTCTTACAGCTGGCGGTTTATTGGTGGCGCAGAAGGGAAGCAGGCCGGTTTTAGCGCAGACGTGTTCCGATTCATTCAGCGTCTTATTCACAGCCTCTGTGATTTCTTCATCGGAGAGCTGGATTTTTGAATGTCGCAGTGGATCATCAACACTGTCAGTATACTCGCACATCAAACCGGAGCGCTGACTAAGGGGCAGCATGCTCCATGATATCCAACAACGAGCAAGATCAACCCCTGTTAAACCGTTGGCCATAAAGGCTCGGAGCTTTGACAGTTGGGGAGCATATTTGCTTCTCTCCTGGGCGGTCAATCTTTGAGGAAAAGGGTGTGTATTGCTGAGCCATTCCGGACGAAAGCCAGGCAAGGGATTCTCACCAGCAGGGGAGGTGTCTTTGCAGTAGAACCATGTCTGATTCCACTCTTTAGGGTGTCTGTGCAGCTTGGCGTGAGGGTATGTGACCTCTTTCCTTTTCTGAATCGCCACACCACCCAACTCCGTATTAGAGCCATCAGTAAATTCAGTACGGCGGTTTAAATGGAAAAGGTCTCTGAACAATTCCACTATGGGCTCCTCTTGAAAGAACACCTCACAGAGCACTTGGAAGTGACACATATTTGTAACAGAGTTGGGGCCAGTGTCTTGTGGATGGAGTTGGAAATCGGCTAAAACATCCCGGTAAAATTTAGAACCGGGCGGCTTAAAGCCCCGGGCTAAGTGATCTACGAAAACAACAACCTCTCCTTCTCGAGGTGTGGGAGGGCATTCTTTGCCAGGAGCCCTCCAATGGATGGTATTGTTGCTGCCTAAAGCGCCAATCAGGACTAAATCGTCCAGTTCAGCCTCTGTGACACGAGAAGGAACCCAATTGCACTCATATACTTGCTTGGCCATGATGGAATCTACAAGGTAGAAGATACCGGTTCAAAAATGTATTTGATCAAGGTACGTTGGTATATGCACTGTTAAACCGGAGACAGAACTATCTGAACCGGGGTTTCATGAAGCAACCAACATCTGGCGGTTCAACAAGGGGACTAATGGCATATACCGGTTTGGAAAAAATTTCTATAAGGTTAAACCGCCTGATCTAAGCATTGAAAAGCTGAGATTGCGGATGGACAAGTACGCAGAAACAGGTTTTACAAGATTTCTTTACGGCATTGGATCTGAAGCAAGTCCAGAAAAGAGATAAATACTTACAAGTTCAAAAGGAGCAGTACCAAACCTATAAGCAAAGCGTTCATATAGATCTATAATTTTGAAATGAATAAGTGAAGGCGAAGGTCAAACAACTATCATTGCACAGAATAAAGGTTTGCGGATTCATCTAAAAGATCTGTCGCAGGAGCAAGAAGCAGACGATGAATACGGAAGAACTGTGAAACCCTAAAACAGATCTGCAGGGGAAAGGATAGAAGGTTTACCGGAGCTGCGGAAGACGCGGAAGCTGGCCGCGATGCTCTGGTGCGCCCAGGTTGATGCAGCGGCCAAGGTTGAGGCAGAGGTCGACAGTGGCGGCGGAGCCCTGAAGTCAGGCGATGCGAGGAAGACGAAGCAGAAGGGGAAGAAGGGAAAGAGAAAGGAAATGACCCTTCGGTCCTATTTATAAGGCAAAAAGACATGTGTCAGGCGCTACAATCAAGGGGCCATGAAACGGAGCTGTCGCCTCGATTTCCGCAGATATATTAAATAAAGAAGCATAATGGATATCTTCATTATGACAGGTGACGTCACTCCGGTTTACAGTAATCAGAGAAGATGACATCATGGCGGTTTACCGATTTATGAGAAGACGTTGAAGATGAAGTTTTTATTAAAGGATTGACATGAACCCGTTCAAATCAATCTGGGGCCTAATATTGGGGATATTACTGCTGGGCGTAAACCGGCCTATCTGGGCCGGGTCAACTTCATCAGTAGTTCCAGAAGTGATAAAGCCCAAGAAGGCAGATGAGGGCCTAAGGCCCGTAGCCGGTTCAAGACGTGTAGTGGTAAACCGGAATTTGTATATAAACTTGTATTGTAAGTTAGGAATAAGGAGAGACCAACCCGGGTACGAATATCGACCGGTGTTGGGACTCTGTGAAACGACGGGTGTCACCCGTGTATATAAGGGGACGACCCGGCGGCGGTTCAAGGACAACAGACAACAACTCGAGACATAGGCGAAGCTTGTTTGCTCCCTAGTCGTCGAAACCCCATCAATTCCATAACAACTAGACGTAGGCTTTTACCTTCATCGAAGGGGCCGAACTAGTATAATCTCTCTTGCGTCCTTGTGTCCGCTTTAACCCCTTCAAGCTAACCCGTCACGGTGGCTCCATGACTAAGTCCTTTCTCTAGGACATCTGTCGTGACAAAACGACGACATAGAGGGAGGTTCAACCATGAATTGTTGCTGCCCCATGGTTGGGTATGTAATTGTCACCGCTCCTCCTTGTGGATGCCAAGGTCAGAGACGCCGGATCCGTGCGGGCATCCACCTCCTATCCGCACGAGCTGAAGCAAACCGTAGCAGGTAGTCCACCAGAACCTTCTTCCTCTTCGGTTGCACCAGTGGCGTCTGCAGATCCGCCATGGCCGGAGGCTGACTTCTGAAATGAAAAAGAGCACAATGAGATGTTAGCTTTGCCATGATGATATAGTAGTAACAGGGAAGCATACCAGGGAGGTAGTTTTACATAATAAAAACAAACTAGGCACCTGCATAATCACACGGCGGTAGTTTGAGATAATAAAAACTAATGTTCCACGCATAGTCTTAGCGCTCCAACAAAGAAACAACTAAAATTACTTTCAAGCAAATAGGTTGTACATCGATCAGGTTGTAAATGACAAAAATTCAGGGGTGTACCTAGTGCAAGAAGGCATCGACTAGGTTTTGAAGCTAATAACAATTGGCATGCATGTATGACTTGTCGGAGTTGGTGCATGGTCAAATTCAACTAGTGTAATGTATCGCCTATATATAATAGACCCATCTCTCCAATGCAATTTCACGAACCAAGAAACATAGGTGTTTATTTCTTCCTCTGCTAAACTATCTCCATATGGATATCAGCTAATGATACACATATCGTATTAAGGCAATGCTTTGGATGGCACATATTCTGCAAGCTGTTGCTAATTTGCAAATACAAATGGACGCCTAACAGTGCTCACATAGAATTAGTAGAGCATGGCAGATTTATAGCCATCAGGGGAGGGGGACACCTGAACCCACATCGGCTGCTGCAGGGCTTGGGCTGCACACACACACACATACATGTATCAGAAGCAATTCAGTCAACACTCTCCGCGGGAAAGAGGCAAGTTGGCACTCACAGGGTTGAGATAATAGCAGGAGACGTGTGTACCTGAAGGGGCGAGCGATTGGTCCAAGCCCGGAGAGCAGAGGAGGCATGGCGTCGGTGTGCTGGAGCGCCTTGGAAGCCCGGGAACATGGTGGTACAGATGGTCAAGGAAGAGGAGCAGAGCAGGTCCTTGATGGCCAACTAGATGCGTCCCTCCTTCTGCTCCTCATGGATGGGTGACCTGCAGTAACAAATATGTTATACAACCCAGGATCGAATGTAGCACATACTATCGTTTCTGAACTTAATCGTGGCAGTCTTTCATCATTACCCAGTCTCCGACAACAAATAAGCTCACTAAAACAGCATTGTTGAGATCTCTTTTGACTTTAAGGACGTATCCATCAAGACATGCAAGTCCCAACATCCACAGCGCTTGCAATACCATCGACGCAATCAGATAGCTGAAACTCAAAAGAGACAAAGAGCTCATTACAAAACTGAAATGCCATTAGCACATGTCTCACAGGACAGTGATGGTTAACTTAGATTCTCTAACCAAATATCTCAATAATCTGGTTGACTACTCACGGATTAACAAAGCCCCTCGTGATTAAACTATCCATCGCTCACAGATTAACAGACTAGTAGACGGTACTCCGCCCGGGAAAAAACCTCCCAAACAAGACAGGAAGGTTACCATGACGGTGATGGAGGCGGCAGCGAGCGCGGCCTGGCCGAGCCACAGCCAGAGCCCGCCCCACGTCCCGGGCCTCCCCGCCAGCTCCCTTCTCTTGAGGCCAACACCGTCGCCGCCCATGCGCATGCTCTGCTCCAGGTACGTAGGCACGAAGGGAAGCCCTAGCTTCTCCGCTGTGGTACAATAACAAAAGGGATCAGAAATCAAGAGAAGGGAAACTAGGAACATCACATGGGTCTGCCATATTCCTGCGGACTCAGACCACGACAGTGACAGAAGATTACACAGAGCAGAGACGAGGTCATGAGCGACGCATTGAGGTAGTCGATGGGGATGCGATCGTTGGATAAGCGTCCGGTGGGGTGGTGGGTGTCGAAGTCCCGCTCGTAGGGCTCGCGGTCGGCGCGGGCGAGCATGCCGAGGTACTTGTTGGTGCCAGCATCGAACGTCGAGTCGCCGATGACGAAGAGCGCGGGGACGAGCGGGATGGGTCGGGTGAGGAGCACCAAATCTCGGTGGAGACGGTGCAGCGGCCAGAGAAGAGCCCGGTGGAACTGCTCGATCCGGATGGGGAGAGGAGCTACTCGATCCAGATGGGTGTTTGTGTCCCGGATCTCATGGGAGGAGGGGCTATGCACCGCCCTGATCCCGGATCCGGCGGCTTCTAGCCTCGCCGCCACCATTGCTGGTGGCTGCTCTAGCTGGAGTACCCGCGGCCAGAGACGACAGAGCTAGCGTCGCGGTTGGTGACGACGAAGGAGAAGACGATGAAGACGAGCCGGTGTCGCGTCCGGTGGCTCAGCCGGATGCCGCCGCCGAGGACGACGAGGGAGAGGACCAGGACCCCCACTCGCGGTCGGTGGTGGTGACCATGTCCACGACGGCCTCCTTCTTGGGCCAGTTGGATCTGAGAGTGGGGAGGGGAGGGATCTGGATCAGGAGCGCGATGGGGAGGGCCGAGCGGTGACCATGTGGGGGGAACGCCGGAGGAGTGGGGCGGGGGCGGCGGCGTGTCGAGATCCAGAGGGAGGGAGTGAGGTTGGGGGCGGCGGCGGGGGATCTAGAAGGAGGAGTGGTGTGCGGCGGCGGTGGATCCAGAGAGAGGGAGAGGGTGAGAGCGCTAGGGTTCGGTGCGTGGGGAGAGAGTGGAGTGGTGTGCGGTGGGTTTTTTTGAGGGGTAGCTCGCGGTGGGTGAGGTGAGGGCCATTGGATCCAGGACGATCCGACGGTGGTTTATCCATGATCCGCGTGAGAGGCCTTTGGACCAATCAAAACGTGGTATACAGGTATGATATTTTGACCATTTAAATTGGTCATAATTGACTAAGAGTAAGGTGCTAAATCATGTTAGCTATTTTATTATGACCCGAAAATATGAAAAAAAAAACTTCTCATTGTGTCAGCAAATTTGACTATAGTTTTTAGGAATAATCACAAATTGAAATAAGACAAATATTTTTTTAAAGAGTTATGAGAAATGAGTTCTCTTAAATCATTTTTTCATTTTTCGAGTGTCCAAAATGAGTATTTTTGTGAAGGACCTATAATATATTTGTTGCAAAATTGGACCAAATCAATTTTCTAAAATACTAGGACATATTTAATGCACAATTGACTAAATGGTTGGGTGTCAAAAGATTTGATCCACCTCTGGTGAAAAAGACAAATTTCCGTCGATTCAGTTGGAAGCGGGTCAAATTTGAACTGCGGCTGCCTCATAGTTTGCTTTTTATTTTTTCCAAAAATCATTTCTAGGTACATAAGTATCTATTTAATAAGAGAAACATAATTTTTTTTCCAAGATTCAACCACTACCAAGGAACGGTCAAGCCCGCCGTTTTGACCGCATTTTGAAACGGGCATAAAAATTCCAAAAAAATCAAAAAATTATAAAACCTTCGCATTGTGTCATTATATGTGACCAAGTTACGAGAAAAAATAATAAACTTATAATACGACAATTCTTTTAAAAAAAGTGTTCTCAGAAACGAGCTATCATGTGTGGAGATCAATGGCTTTCAAGCCAAACGATCAATCTTATAGCCACATTCATGGCATAGTTTGTTTAGATGATCTCATATTGTGCACAAGGTGCATACTGGAATGGCAAACAATGTTGCCTAAGGAAACTTTCATTTTCTTTGGACAAAAAAATCATTTTCCATTTTCTGAGTGCCTGAAATGAGGTTTTTTTGTGAAGGACCTACCAAATAATTGTTGCAAAATTGGACCAAATCATTTTTATAAAATACTAGGCCATATTTAATGCACAATTGAACAAATAGTTCGGTGTAAAAAGTTTTTATCCACCTCTGGTGAAAAAGACAAATTCCCGCCGATTCAGTTGGAAGCGGGTCAAATTTGAACTGCAGCTGCCTCATTGTTTCCTCTTTATTTTTTCCAAAATTCATTTCTAGGTACATAAGTATCTATTTAATCAGAGAAATATCAAAAGTTTTCCAAGATTCAACCACTATCTAGGAACGGTCGAGCCCACCGTTTTGACCGCATTTTGAAACGGGCATAAAAAATTCAAAAAAAATCAAAAAATTGGAAAACCTTCGCATTGTGTCATTATATGTGACCAAGTTTCCAGGAAAAATAATAAACTTGTAATACGAAAATTATTTTAAAAAAGTGTTCTCAGAAATGAGCTATCATGCGTGAAGATTCATGGCTTTCAAGCCAAATGATCAATCTTATGGCCACATTCGTGGCATAGTTTGTTCAAATGATCTTATATTGTGCAAAAGGGTACATCTTGGAATGGCAAATAATGTTGCCTAAGGAAGTTTTCATTTTATGTGCACGGACAATTCATTTTCCATTTTCCAAGTGCCCCAAATGAGGTTTTTTTGTGAAGAACCTACCAAATAATTCTTGCAAAATTGGACCAAATCATTTTTCTAAAATACTGGGCCATATTTAATGCACAATTGACCAAATGGTTGGGTGTAAAAAGTTCTGATCCACCTCTGGTGAAAAAGACAAATTTTCGTCGATTTAGGAGGAAGCGGGTCAAATTTGAACTGCAGCTGCCTCATAGTTTCCTATTTATTTTTTCCAAAAAACATTTCTAGGTACATAAGTATCTATTTAATCATAGAAACACCAAAAAAATTCCAAGATTCAACCACTAGCTAGGAACGGTCATTCCCGCCGTTTTGACAGCATTTTGAAACGGGCATAAAAATTCAAAAAAAATTAAAAAATTGGGAAACCTTCGCATTGTGTCATTATTTGTGGCCAAGTTCCCATGAAAAATAACAAACTTGTAATACGGCAATTATTTTAAAAAGTGTTCTCAGAAACGAGCTATCACGTGTGGAGATCAATGGCTTTCAAGCCAAATGATCAATCTTATGGCCACATTCATGGCATAGTTTGTTCAAATGATCTCATATTGTGCACAAGTGTGCATATTGGAATGGCAAACAATGTTGCCTAAGGAAGTTTTCATTTTCTTTGGACGAAAAAACCATTTTCCATTTTTCGAGTGCCCAAAAGGAGTTTTTTTGTGAAGGACCTCCAAAATAATTGTTGCAAAATTGGACCAAATCATTTTTACAAAATACTAGGACATATTTAATGCATAATTGACAAAATGGTTGGGTGTAAAAAGTTTTGATCCACCTCTCGCGAAAAAGACAAATTTCCGCTGATTCAGTTGGAAGCGGGTCAAATTTGAACTACAACTGCCTCATAGTTTGCTATTTATTTTTTCCAAAAATCATTTATAGTTACATAAGCACCTATTTAATCATAAATACATGGTTTGGTGGCGATGTGTCGAGGTTTGGACGGTGGCCGAGGGCTCCAACTCTAGAGCGTGTAAACTCGCATGCCCGCCGCGTGGTCACCGCGTGACCGTGGCGTTGCCATGTGTTATGGGTGGCCTAGGCATGTCTAGTGAGTTGGGCACTCCCCAGGTAGGTGCTAGGAAGAAAATTACAACATAAGATTCTCACGAGGAGACCGATCGATGCTCAAACATGAATTAGCAGCCAAGTGTTTGATTAGCGGTACAGGAAATGTACATGGCTAATGGGCGTGTGTTTTGGCTGAGTATGATCATTTACTAAGAAGACCTTCTTCACAAATTTTCAGCTCAAAAGGAGGAGCGTAGGTGGTACTTGCTTTGCAAACTACCACACTGGACATAAATACGAATGTTGAAGCCCGGCTCAAAATAATGAATGGATTGAGCTGGCATTTTGTGGAGGATGGTTATTTGGGCATAGGAAAGCACTGTAGAAAATGGATACTATTTGGACATGTCAAAGTGGTACTTCCCTCACAAACTTTTGTTGTGAACAAAATAGGAAAATGAATATTGTTGAATTATTTTTGAACTAGGCAAGGAAGGTTTTTACATATTTGACGAAGATATGACCCAAAGAATTTATGAGATTTTTTTGGGAATTTTGGGAATGACAGAAATATAGGTTGCTTCACAACCTAGGGCAAAAACTGCCACATGGACATGACACATAGGCAAAACTGATGAGGTGGCGCCTAGTCATAGCAACCCACCACAATTTACAAGGCTATGACCATCTATATTGGTCGTTAACAACAAGAAATAAGGTAGCGGACTAGCGCTGTTTGCTTTATGACCATTTCCTCTAATGAAATTATGACCTTTCTGACCAAAATGGTCGTTATGGTTTAGGGTTTAGAGCCCCCCAGACAGCTTTTGACCTATTGGTCTAAAATGGTCATAAATTTATGACCAATTCTTCGAGGGTCACTGACAGAAGGTCATAAGTTGACATATTTCTTGTAGTGAAGCCGCTCGCCGGCAGTCCCAGGCCGCGCATGAGGTGCGAGCGGAATATGACCCGCTCGCCCTCCTCCAGCGCCGGCGATATCTCTTCCTTCGGCACGAGGCGGACCCGCAATAAGTCCCTGCCAGGCAGCCGCCGTGTCTGGCAGAGGATCTCGATGTCATCGTCGTCAACCTCGGAGCCATCCCACACTCCGGAGCGAACAGTAGGAGGTGCGGCGGCGGCAGAGGAGCTCATCGCTGCGGGCACGGCGTGGTTCGGAGCAGCAGCAGCAAGAAGAAGAAGAAGCAAGAAGGAGCGAAAGGAAGTGGGGAGAATGGGCGTGCATGCTTCCGCCACCCCCTCCCCTCGCCTACTTGTAGGCTCGTGGGCTGAGAAGTCGAGGGGGCAGACGTGGGATTAACTGCGCCCGGGACCCCACGACCCCCACGATTTACCACACAAAGTTACCACACGCAATAACCGCGTGGGAACCCCAACCGTTCGCGCGGCCGCAACGGATTCGTTCGCATGCTGAGGCGCGGTAGTGGCGGGCCCCGCCTGTAGGCATGTCCTGTCGCGCACGTGGGTGATCAGACTAGCTCCACCACGTGGCGCCTCGCGATGGGTCAACCACGGGCGGCTACCCGGAAGCTTATCAGGCACGCCGCCTGAACTCCGCCGCAACATTCAAACTTTTTTAGGGGCAAGTCGGCCTTGAGAAAGTCCGACTCCAACTAGTCGGCTTGACAGAAGACGGCTAGCGAAGCCTAGGCCCAACCGCCGGAGAGAAGAAACTGTTGAGGCTCCACGACATGTCACCCTCGGAGCCTCACCAGCTTCGGGGACTACCGTCGGAGTAATGGGCCACGGGTAGGCTAACCCAGGCCCAGAACCTTTCAAGACATTGAGGCAGACTGCACCCCTCGAGATCTCAGGACGAAGAGCCGCCTTCTGAGAGTCCGCGGCGAGGCGGCCGGCTGCCCACTCGCGGCCGAGTCCTAGGGACGACTTCAGGATGAGCCGACTCCTGACTGGCGACTTCCAGAGAAGCCGGCCTTGGGGAGTCAGCCCGCGACACCAACAGCCCCCATGCTCTCATAAAGAGGGACGGGATGGGGAGTGGCCACAGTAAGGTCCACTCCCACCCCTTTTCCAAGGGCAGGCGTGGCTACAATATGTCGTACCCGTGGAGATCTCCGCGCGGCGCGACACTGTTGCCATGCAGGCCGTGACATCAGCCCCAGGGGGTGGAGCCCTGTGTCCACGATGGCCTGCTGGTACGACCCAGGGATGATGGGTCCCACCAGTCGGCGGGCGTACGAAAGACGGCGAAAGCACCAACAGTCGGCCTGGATGGGAGTCGACCACCGGAAGTCGGCCAGCCCCTCCCACGGGCCCCATGCGCCATTAATCAGACACGACAAGTAGTGGCCACAGTGATCACCCGCCAGACGGTGGGGCTATCGCGACGACCTCATGACCGAGTCTGCGTCATTAGAGGCATGACTACAGTAATCTGCAGCCGGCAAGACCCGCCCGTGGCGGACGCGGCCTGTCGGCTCCACACCAAGCCAGTCGGCGGGCCCCAGGAGTCGGCAGATAAGACGGCGGCCAGAGAGACTGACAGCTGGGCCCGCGCCCAGCCGGATTACCATTGTACCCCTGGGGGGTAGGCCTATATAAACCCCCAGGGCATCCATGCAAAGGGTTGGAATCTATTAGCACTAGAGAGCTAGCCTTGCCTTCTCCCACCTCCAGGAAATAGCTCAAGGAGCAACCGTGTAAACACTTTGCCATAGTGATCATGCGGAGACCCCGTAGAGCAGCAGTAGGGGTATTATCTCCTGGAGAGCCCTGAAGCTGGGTAAGATTCGCCGGCGTGCATGTCTTCGCCTTATCCCATTTCCAGGCACCGGCGACGTTCTACTCGCCCCCACCATGATAAGTCATCCTTTGGCATATGTCGCACCCAACCCCCGACACTATTGTTGTTTTTTCGGGTCAGAATTCCTCCTACTAGTGATCTCCCTCTTTTGATGTATCTTGCATTGTAAGAGAGAAAATGCATTAGAATTACATCACATTGTGAAATATATAATTGAAATAAGATAAATAGCAGTAGGTAATTATGATGCAAAATGGACGTATTAGTTTGTTGTTGTGAAGTTAGAAACACAGTGACATGGTCCCGGTGGCAACGATGACGAGTGACAGGTGGTTTGTTCGGCGATCTTCCGCGGTGTCAGCCATGCATAGTTTTCCTTTGAATCTCTCCGCCGGCGAACTGGAGCAGCGCCCTGCGGTTGGCGAGCGGGGCTCCGAAAGCAGCAAGCCATGACCGGCGGCGCGAACCCTAGATGACAACTGTACCGAGGTCCTCCCAAAGAATGAGCAAACGTGCATGTAGGCACCGAGGGTCAATGTGGGTAGATGGGCTATGGGTTATTCTTTTTTTTGAGGGGTGGCTATGGTTTATCTAGGCTTTGGTTTGTGTACTACACCGATTAGAATCCATTTTGGGCTACCTTATTAATTAAGTTGCCATTAGCTCCGGCTAATTAGCACACGTATTAGCATGTAGTGTGTCTAAAAAACGTATTAGCATGTAGTACTAATACTATGCCCTGTGACACATTATGGGGGGCCGATCAGGGGGGGGTGTCTATCCCCTGCTCGCCCCCCTGTCTGTATACGGGCATGTGAGACGAAAAATTGTGCCATGGTGCGACAGAAAAGTGCGGAAGGAAAGATTGTCGAACTCCTTTCTATTGTTAGTCTGAAGAGCAAGAATGAGACACCCAAATTGCATGCTGACATATGAGTAAAAAGTCGTCAGGATGGAAAGTGCATCCAACTTTCATCGCAAAGGAAAAGTCCACACACAATGAGAATAGTCATCAAGGATAACTAGATAATATAAATAGCCTGAATTACTAGGAACTGGAGAGGTCCACACATCACTATGAATCAACTGAAAAGGAAACGAAGCAATGGTGGTGGAGTTATTAAACGGAAGACAAATGTGTTTGCCAACACGACAAGCATGGCAGGTATGATCCTCTATCTTATTACAACTGAAACTGAAACTCCTAAGAATATGACAAAGAGTGACGGGGTTGGGATGACCCAGACGAGCATGCCAGAGATCAACGCCAGCGGAGAGAGCAAACGGTGCGGTTGCGGTGGAGGAAGGTGGGTGCATCAGATAGAGCTCGTCGGGGCTGTCACATCGGTGAAGCACCATCCCAGTTCAAGTGTCCTTCATACAAAAACCAATCTCGTCAAATTCAACAGTAGTAGGATTTTCACGGGTGAAACAACAAACGGAAATAAGATTCTTAATAAGATGAGGTGTCACAAGTATGTTAGACAAAGATAAAGGCATGAAATTAGAAGGAAATGAAGTGTGCCTGACGTGTGTGATGGGGAGGGTGGAACCATCACTGACAATGGTGCGGTGGGCGGTGGTGACGGGAGAGAAAGAGGCAAGATTACCAGGATGAGCGAACATGTGAGCAGTGACCCTGGTGTCCATGTACCAATCACTGCCTCCAGTGTAGTTGTTCGGTGTAGGAGCGGTGTGCAGCGCGGCTAGTAACGCCAGGTCCCAAGGCACCGATGGTAGCGCCGAAGGTGACGGAGACGCCATCGGGAAGCTATAGCCACCACTCAGCTATGGTGGCGGGTACCCTCTGATACGTCCATTTTGCATCATGCTTTTACATCGATATTTATTGCATTATGAGATGTTATTACACATTATGTCAGAATACTTATGCCTATTCTCTCTTATTCTACAAGGTTTACATAAAGAGGGAGGATGCCGGCAGCTGGGATTCTGGGCTGGAAAAGGAGCAAATATTAGAGACCTATTATGCACAACTCCAAAAGTCCTGAAACTTCACGGAAGTCATTTTCAGAATATATAAAAAACACTGAGCGCAAGAAGTTCCAGAGGGGGGCCACACCCTGGCCACGAGGGTGGGGGGCGCGCCCTACCCCCTGGGCGCGCCCCCTGCCTCATGAGCCCCCTGGTGGCCCTCCAATGCCCATCTTCTGCTATATGGAGTCTTTCGATGAGAAAAATATCATAAGTAAGCTTTCGGGACGAGACTTCGCCTCCGCGAGGCGGAACCTTGGCGGAACCAATCTTGGGCTCCAGCGGAGCTGTTCTGCCGGGAGACTTCCCTCCGGGAGGGGGAAATCATCGCCATTGTCATCACCAATGATCCTCTCATCGGGAGGGGGTCAATCTCCATCAACATCTTCACCAGCACCATCTCCTCTCAAACCCTAGTTCATCTCTTGTATCCAATTCTTGTCTCTAAGTCTGGGATTGGTACCTGTGGGTTGCTAGTAGTGTTGATTACTCCTTGTAGTTGATGGTAGTTGGTTTATTTGGTGGAAGATCATATGTTCAGATCCTATATGTATATTAATACCCCTCTGATTATGAACATGAATATGCTTTGTGAGTAGTTACGTTTGTTCCTAAGGACATGGGAGAAGTCTTGCTATTAGTAGTCATGTGAATTTTGTATTCGTTCGATATTTTGATGAGATGTATGTTGTCTCTCCTCTAGTGGTGTCATGTGAACGTCGACTACATGACACTTCACCATTATTTGGGCCTAGAGGAAGGCATTGGGAAGTAATAAGTAGATGATGGGTTGCTAGAGTGACAGAAGCTTAAACCCTAGTTTATGCGTTGCTTCGTAAGGGCTGATTTGGATCCACATGTTTTGTGCTATGGTTAGGTTTACCTTAATACTTTTGTTGTAGTTGCGGATGCTTGCAATAGAGGTTAATCATAAGTGGGATGCTTGCCCAAGTAAGGACAGCACCCAAGCACTGGTCCACCCACATACCAAATTATCAAAGTACCAAACGCGAATCATATGATCCTGATGAAACCTAGCTTGACGATAATTCCCATGTGTCCTTGGGAGCGCTTTTCTCTATATAAGAATTTGTCCAGGCTTGTCCTTTGCTACAAAAAGGATTGGGCCACCTTGCTGCACTTTATTTACTTTTGTTACTTGTTGCTCGTTACAAATTATCTTATCACAAAACAATCCGTTACCTATAATTTCAGTGCTTACAAAGGATACCTTGCTGAAAATCGCTTATCATTTCCTTCTGCTCCTCGTTGGGTTCGACACTCTTACTTATCGAAAGGACTACGATAGATCCCCTATACTTGTGGGTCATCACCCTCCATAGGGCTGCAGAGCCGCGTAGTACACCTAATGTGCCGGGGGACGCAGTACCGGAACATTCGGGGCCAGCGCCCGTGGGACCGGCATGGTGTACGCGTGGACAACACCGGTCCACGGGTTGTACCCGCCAACCCATGGGGGAGGCACCTGCGGCTACTGCTGCTGATGACGAGGAGGCCCCGAGGGCTGCTGTTGCTACTGCTGGCCATCGCGCTGGCCTCCCCGGCACCGATCGACTCGTGGCGCGGGTGGGGCGGGCGTGCCGTAGGGGGCGGCAGCAACTGCTGCTACTGGTAGGGTGCCGGGTGCCGCGGCTGTGGAGGGGCGGTGGGTGTTGGTGGAAGACCGTCGTCAGTGGTGCCGACAGCGAGGGCGGTGTGGATGGCTTGCGCCTTGACCTGCTTCATCCGACACTCCTCCAGCCGGAGGTAAGACATGAACTTCGCAAAGGAGGGCTCGGGGATGAGCATGAGGTTCACCGCGGCGTTGCCAATATTCTCGTTGAGGCCGGCGGTGATCGTGCTAAGGAGGAGATCATCATCGATCTTCGCACCAATATCGCGGAGCTCGTCAGCGAGAGTCTTGAGACGACAACAGTAGTCGTCGGCGGAGGAGTGGTCCTGGTGGCATCCCAAAAACTCTTGCTGCAAAAAAACGCGATGTTGAAGACGATTGTCGGTGAAGAGTCCGTTCAACTTGGTCCACATGGCGAGGGCATCATCACCGTCCTGCACGACCATGTGAAACGGGTCCGGCGAGATGGTGAGGAAGAACCGCCAAATGAGCGTGGCGTCGATGGTGGACCACTCATGGTGTGCGGGCACGAGGCTGGAGTCGACGAAGCCGTCCACATGGTCGATGAGGTTGTACTCTCGGAACACGAGGGAGAAGTACATCTTCCATGCGTAGCAGGAGGAGTCCGTCTGAGCAAGGCGGACCAAAACCCGCTCGTAGATGTTGAGGTTGCGGATGTCGGCGGCGTCAGGGGGGGTTGGTGTCGATGAATGGGTTGGAGGGATTGGAGCCGGACTAAGTGGTGGAAGACATGGCGTGGGGGGTGGTGCGGATAGCGAAGGCGGCAAGGAGGGGTGCGGCGGCAGCTTTGGTGATGGGGGGATCGCGGCGGCGGCGGCAAGGTTGGAGGGTGGCGGCGGTGCTAGGGAGAGGAGGCAGCGATGACGAGTGAGGTGCGATGGCGGATGGTGAGGCGGTGGTGGCAAGGGAGAGGGCTGTGGCGGCAGGAGGTAGCGCGGAGCCAGGGAAGGAGGAAGCGTCGGCGTGACGGGAGGGCGCGGCGGCGGCGGCGGAGGGAGCGGAAGCTAGGGTTGAAACCTGGAAACTAATACCATGTATGATGATAGAATTGCATGATGTATTGATCAGTTCTAATCGCGTGTATATATGATGTACAACGGTGGACCACAACCTTGACTATATAAGGAACTAGGAAGTGGGCCCAACACACAATATGCACATAACACATATACTCAACAGTTTGGGTCGGCCGCTCGCTCGGCGTCCGTCATATTCTCTTTTTCAGTGCGCTGTGCGCCCAACGCCAGCGACCCATTTCATGTCCGCACATAAATTTGAAAAGACCCGCGGTCATAGATCATGCCAGCAGCCATACCGTCGCCCAAAGTTCATGTCGGCACAATGCCAGTGGCCGGCATCCAATGTCAGCATCCAAAAATATCACCACATAGTTCATGTTGGCTCACTTGCCAACGGCCGGCACACATGCCAGCACACTTGCTGGCATACAAAAAAGGATGGCAGTCGCCGTCATAGATCACTCGTCATCGAACTTGAGCATATTGGCTTGCATCTTCTCAAATCATGGGCTCTTCCTCGGCGACATGGTGTTGAGGTCCATCTTCATGATCTCCCCCCCCCCCCGGTCTTCATGCTAGCGAGAGCCACTTCTTTAGCCTTGGTCTTGGCACTGGTGGCCTCGATCTCGATCATCTTGGCTTGCAGATAGATGTGGAAGCCGGGAATCGGGTCCGTCGCAGACAAGCGCGGCGACTCTGGCAGCACCATCCGAGGAAACACGGACGAGCCAGTATTGGTCGTGGCCACATCAGTGCTGACGAGCCCA
The DNA here is from genome assembly GCF_018294505.1 of Triticum aestivum. Classification (NCBI taxonomy): domain Eukaryota; kingdom Viridiplantae; phylum Streptophyta; class Magnoliopsida; order Poales; family Poaceae; genus Triticum; species Triticum aestivum. Next base: position 593,516,028 of record NC_057800.1, on the reverse strand, counting down.
TGCTGGCCAAGGTTTAACCCTAGGTAGATCAGGGCCTTCCTCATTGTCGTCGCGACTCGGGCATTGGTTTTCTCCTACTGCGCCGCGGCGGTGAGGGCGGCGGCGGCGGCTGCTTCATCCCTTGCATCTGCCATGTGCCTCCGGCCCTTCCTCTTGACCGTCTCCGCGGCCTGCTCCTCGGGCGTCAGCTGCTTCTTCTTCTTGGGAGCCATAGCGGTCTTGCGGGGGGGGAGGGAGGGCTTGCCTTTGCCGGAGGGGGGCAAAGGTGATGACGGACGAGGCGAGGGAGGCGAGGCCGGTGGCGGCATCGAGGACGTCGTCCACGACGAGCGGTCGGGAGCGCGAGCGGGCGGGAGGGTTTTGAGAAAATGAAGGGAAATGGTGGACACTTGCCATCGACTGTAGGGGCGGCTCCAGCGTGGGGTCGTGTAGGGGCGGCCGCCCCGGGTAAATTTTTGAAGCCTAGGGTACCCACCGTACTTATTTTGGCTGGCGGCCACCATGGGAGCTGAGCAGGTTCACTCAAGATCTTAGGTGTGGTGGAGCATGAGGAGGGAAGAGGAAAACGATTCGCCAGGTAACTGCTCGCTAGGAGATCTTATAGATGGGCCAATCAAGTATCCCAAAAAAACTTAGATGAGCCCATTAGTTATTGTACGCAGCCTGATTTTTACATGCATGGTTCCTTTTCTATTGATTGTCTCAAAAAAAGAGTTCATTTTCTACTGCACTGAAAAAATAGGTTCCTTTTCTATCGATCATGCAACTGATCGTCCTGAACTCACGTGATCACGCCCTGCCGACGCGACGCCGCCTACACTGCCGTCTCGCTGTCGCCGGCGCTGCCTAGGTCTGTTCAGCCGATGGTGCTAGATGAAGAAGGAGAAGCGAGTCCACCTGTTCCCGATGTCGTTCACCCGGGAAGCTGAGCCGCCGCCACCGTCATCGTCATACGTCGCCACAGTCCCTGCTCAAAACAACAAGCGAGCATGCAAAAGAGGCAACAAGGACCATGTTCTTTCCCTCTCCTCTAGTCTTCTCTTCTTTTCTAGTATCACTAGACCATAAAAGCGCGCGTTGCTGCGCCCACCCATCTTAGAGATGTCAAAACAAAAGAATGATATAAATATCTGAGAAATTTAGATATTTGTACTATTTTGGATCATCACAAATACCATGCATCTAATTCAAGATAATAGTGTTGTTACATCTGTAAGTCCAAAATTAATTCACTCAACTTCTTCACATGTTAATGTCATACAATGGTACTTGCTCAATGAAGTCCACGAACTTATCCCAAGTAACTCAGGGAATAGTGTCTGTCGATAAGAATGCTGGTGTAGTTAATTGGCATTTGTCTATTGATGCAAGCTGTGGGAGCAAGAATAGAACAGCACGCATGTGGAACCATAATACATTTAGGCACATGGAGATATAATTTTCTCAAAAATACATGGAGATATATAGTTAAAAAATATGTGTACAAACAACCACACTTTTTCAGTTTTAGAAGGATAACTATGCAGACCATAGCAACTACAGCTGCAACCTGGTTGGCATTATCAATGAGAGTTGCTCCAATTCGTTTGTATGTCCTGGTTGCTCTCAAAATATATAGCTCCCAGCGCATGAGTGTTATCATCATGGCATCACATTTATAGATATCATATATTTCCTCAATGCTCGCATATGTCATGCATGTAGGTAGTCAAGAAAATTAAGAACCAATTTAGAAACGAATTAAAAAGAATGTCCTAGCTAAATTTCTGTAGCAATTCACTATTAACTCGTGATAATTAGAAGGGTGGTCTCTCTAAGTCACAAGCTCATCTCATACTGATTGCTATATAGCTCCGCCAAGCATACAAAGATCATGTTGCTTAGCAAAATTCCTAAAATTCAAAACCAGCAAGACTTTGTTGTGGCCAGGTGAGGATTTCTCATATATCATTAATTGATGCAAATTGATGGAGATGTTATAGTTATCCCAGATGATACGATTTTGAAATAATTTATGTATAATCCATGTCTAAAAGGGCTAACTTCACATTACTTCCATGATCGAAATAGGAAATTATATTGTCATATGTGGTTCATGAATTCATGGCTGTCCTGGTCTCCATTGAACTGCATCAACCATGAAAGCACTAGGGGAGGCAGCTGGAAGGCTGAGATTCTAACATGACCAGCACTGCAGCGGTTGAACTCAAAATTTCTCTTCAGCCAACTACGATCTTTATGGATTCTTTCTTCCCACCAGAAAGCTGCATCACAGTGTCGGCATCTAAAACACGGGGAACCGTGATTTGATTGGCCACGATAAGTAGCAGGAATAACCAGCAAGAGTGCAAAGTCAGATTTAAACGGGAGAAACAAGCTGCAGAATATTTGTGCAGTGGTCGGTAGTGAAACCTTTAAGGACACCGATGAACTCAACATGAAGGGGTAAAAGGGGTTGTCCAATGGGATCAGATGGTGGCCCTATGCGAATCATTTTAAATTGGTTCCTCAATTTGATGCAAGCAACACGATTTTCCCTTGCATGTCGCACATAGTTAGGGAGAATTCATCTCCTGGTTTGTACGATAGTATGGAACATGATTATCAAGGAAATGAAAATGTCGTAAAGTACCAAAACCAAAAGTACAGATGAATTAACATACTCTTTCTTTTTGGCCGCCCAATTGGATTGTGTATAGTAAGCCTTGCCCGCTTACACTGGGGCAAGAGTCTACTTGGTCTGCTAGCGAGCGCATTGCTTCCACGGGCTTCTAATCGAGAAAGTTTTGGCATTTTTATTCTACTTATATTCAGCATGTGTCACAAGCATATTATACGAAATCTCAAACAAAGAAAAGGAAAGGAAGCAGACAAAATGGATGTGGCTGGTTGGAAAACAATTCGCAATAGAATGGACAACTAAAATCATAGTAATTAACAAAGAAAACATAGTAGATAACCAAAAGGCAACAGTATGTAAGAATGTGTTTTCTGTGTACCTATCTGGAAGTCATGGTTGCAATTGGGTGTAATGCAAACAACCCCCCGACCAATTCTTCAGTCCAACAAGAAAATCCCAATGAATGAGCACTACGAACCTGCAAGGAAGGAATGAAGTTTCGTAGACATGAAAACACGGAGGAGAATTAGAAAGATGAAGATGGATAGACGGCAACAACAGACCTAGGCAATAGGCATGGCCAAGAGATGACACGGTTGGCAAGAAGGAAGTGATTGGGCGACGCATAATATATGGGGAAGAACAGGAGTTGGGGTAACGGTCCTACAGGGCAAAGTAATCACCTTCATCACCCCTGAAGTTAATTACCATCATCATCATTATCACAGGAGGTACACAGCGGACCTTTAAGGCGGCAGTTTCACCTTCGGTTACAGGATGGGAAAGGACATGTAGTAGAGCTGCAAGGCATGGAGGAGGATGTAGGAGGAGGACAGCCGGCGATGTACGCCGACGGCGCGGGCGGCCGCCGCAACCTCCATAGACGAATGTTGCAATGGATCTGTTATCCATCCTAACACCATTTGGAAATGAATAAACATCTAAGTGGATACGGAGGAAGAGTGGAAAGCAGGTGTACCGGACCAGCTCGGAGGAGTCGCGCAGCAGCTCGCCCACGGTGGAACACCGGCACATCGACGACGAACAGAGAAACTGCGGCCACGCGCCGGGAGGATCGATAGGAGGGATAGCGGTCGAACCTATACGACGTGGGCTATTAGCAGGCAAATGAAATGAAATGGGCTTTCCACGACCCGATTAAAGAGGGGAACAGCAGGTAGTTCCGCGAAGAAGCGGCCCGCGAAACGGGAAATGCAGCGCGCGGGTGACCTGGGACGCCCAGAGCTAATCTTGATTGTAGATTCGAGGATCCGACGGTTTAGACAGTCAAATCACCGTGAAGGCTCCTAGCTGGCTGCATTATACTATTTCTCAATGTCTAATTTGTTGTCATGTTGGCCTAATTCTTGGAAGTTGAACACTGAAAATTAATTTAAAATGTGATGTTCAGGTCATCTTCGAAATCCTCCACGTATAACTACAACTTAATGGCAAACATTTATCATGTATTTTCTTTGAACAAATGACATACTATACTGTGATTTAGATTAATTTGATTGTGTTTACATGTTTCGGGTACCTAATGGACCAGAACATTAAATATTTGGGATAAAGAATGGAAGATATAGCCAGCAGGAGTCCAGATTAGACTTTATGTCTTTTTCGAAAAAGGTTAGACTTTATGTGATTTTTTGTGATACAATTTTTTGCCTCGTTCTTGAGGATAAACCTACTTTGATAAATTTATTATGTTGATCGTATTTCCTTCATACATATTCTTGGTCAATTATTTTTTCTTGGTTGTCTTATTTGATCATATTGTAGCTTCGGTTTTTTGTTTCCTTTAAAAGTCCACCCTGATAACCTCAAATCCTGGATCCGCCACTGACTCTGAATGACTGTGTTTGCACGCTCCTGTTTCATGCCAACGTGCCGCCTCGCTTCTGGCCGGACGCACTTGCTACCGCATCGCTCCTTCTTAACCTCAGGTCATGTCACCTGCAGTGGAACTACATGCCTCATAATCTCCTCTTTGGTACGCCACCCTCTTATGATGGTCTGCGTATCTTTGGGTGTTTATGTTATCGTAACACTGCCGACACTTCTCATAAACTTGCACCACATTTTGTTGCATGCATCTTCATCGACTACCCTTCCAACTCCAAGGGCTATCGGTGCTACGATCCCGTATCCCACGACGTGTTCACCTCCCGACACGTTTACTTTGATGAGCATGTGTTTCCATTTCAGCAGGTACCCCCGGCTGTCCCTCCATCCCAAGTCGCTGACAATGTGGGACCATCGGCGTCTCACCCGGGGCGCTCGTGTGCCGCCCTTGGCCCGCCCCTGGCTTTGAGGCGTGCCACCCGCCGCCTGCGGCCGCCTCCAGGTCTAGTGTCGGGCTTCCCAGCCCCGCGGGCCCCACCTCAATGCCGCCTTCCGTCTCGGCGTCCACCTCAATGCCTTCCCCTTTCTCGGTGTCCGCCTCGCCGCCGCCCTCCGACGCTGCGGCCCCTGCCGGCCTGACGCTCGAGCCGGCCTCCGTCGCTCCATCGCGGACGTCACCCGGCGGTTCGGCCTCGACTGCGGACACCCCTCCTGCGGTGCCGCCTCGGCCGGTCCGGTCACTCGCGCCCGTAAGGGCAATTTCCGCCCGAGCTCGCGATATGCTTCGGACACATACGTCCACACGGCATCCACCTCTACGCCGCCACCCTTGCCGTCCTCCGTTCGAGCCATTCTTCGTGACCTGCTCTGGATGGCTGCGATGCAAGAGGAGTTTGATGCCTTGCTGCGCAACCAGATGTGGCATCTTGTTCCCCGTCCCCGGCACACCAGCGTGATTACCGGGAAGTGGGTCTTCAACACAAGCTCTGTCCTGATGGTACCCTTGACCGCTATAAGGCGCGCTGGGTTGTTCATGGCTTCCGGAAACGTGCTGGCGTCGACTTCATCGACACCTTCGCTCCGGTTGTTAAGCCCGGGATGATCTGCACGGTTCTACACCTTGCGGTCTCCCGTGCCTGGCCGGTGCACCAGATGGACGTCTCCAACGCCTTTCTTCATGATCACCTCGAAGAGCAGGTCTTCTGCCAATAGCCCACGAGGTTCGTTGATCCGGCACATCCCGATCACGTGTGTCTACTCTCGCGGTCCTTGTATGGACTCAGGCAGGCTCCTCGCGTTTGGTACCAGCGCATCGTGGCGTTTCTACACTAGCTTGGGTTTCGCTCTACCCACTCGGATGCATCGCTGTTTGTCTACCACCAGGGCTCTGACACTGCATATCTGCTCCTCTACATCAATGACATCATCCTGACAGCATGTATGGCTGGCCTCCTCAGTCAGCTCACTGATCGTCTTTGCGCTAAGTTTGCCATCAATGACTTGGGTCCTTTGCACTAGCTACTTCCTCGGTGTTGTGGTGGTGCGTCGAACGGATGGCTTCTTCCTTCACCAGCGGAAGTATGCTCATGAGCTTCTCGATCGTGCTGGCATGCTTAATTGCAAGCCCGCCACCACGCCTGTTGATACGAAGGCCAAGCTCTCTGCCACAGATGGTTCTCCTGCTTCGGATGCCGCTTTTTACCGGTCCATTCTTGGGGCTCTTCAGTACCTCACTCTCACTCGACCGGAGCTCCAGTATGCAGTTCAGCAAGTGTGTCTTTACATGCATGCTCCTCGGGACGTTCATTGGGCCGCTGGCAAGCGGATTCTCCGCTATATTTGTGGCACTATGGATCTCGGCGTCATGTTGCACGCCTCCACCAACACCGTCCTCACCGCCTACTCTGATGCTGACTGGGCCGGCTGCCCTGACACCCGTCGCTCCACTTTGGACTACTGTGTTTTCCTTGGACCCTCACTTATCTCGTGGTCGTCCAAGCGGCAGCCTACGGTCTCCCGTTCCAGCGCTCAGGCTGAGTATCGCGATGTGGCCAATGTCGTCGTCGTCAGCTGCTCCAGGAGCTTTCATGTCCTGTCGACAGGGCAACAATGGTCTACTGCGACAACTTCTCTGTTGTCTACCTCTCCGCCAACCCGGTTCATCATCGTCGTACCAAGCATATCGAGTTAGATATTTATTGTCCGGGATCAGGTGGCCCTTGGCCATATTCGTGTTCTACACGTTCCTACTTCTCAATAGTTTGCATATATCATGACCAAGGGCTTGCCTATGCCGTCATTCGAGGAGTTCCGGTCCAGTCTTTGCGT